>NC_091097.1:18977860-19110360 GCF_024713975.1 Paralichthys olivaceus | reverse complement strand
TCTCCGGCTTTGAAAACAGTTTCTAACTCGTATATTTTGTTGGATTTATTGCTGTTTGTTTGATCTTTTTTATGCATTTCCACTATTTCAGCCGTCCAACACGTTGGTTATCCTTCTTTAAACATGCTTTCAAAACTAAATTGACTTGACTCACGGGGTAAATTGTTTTGAATAAGGATATATAAAGATATATAGATCCAGAGCAGCTTGATACTTGTGTTGAGCGCTCAGTCCTGGATATTAATATGGTCTGTAAACGTCCCACAAACACGGGACATTTCATTTTAAGGCTGATTGCCTCCTCTCCACCCTCCACTGACTTATTGTTAACTATGTGTTTAATGGAGCATCTCAGTGACCCGGAGCTCCCACGTGCACACTCACGTATTTGCAACATATCCTGGGGTCTCGCTCGGGTCACCTGACGTTTGTTATGTCTCCGCCCAGTAAAGAAATATATATCGTTTTAGACATTTTGAAATGTATTGTGTTTTCATGGGATTCAATGAAAATCCTATAAGAGAAGAAACCAACCGGTTACAAGATACTTCCACAAAGAATAGGAACATTTGAAAACACACAGACACACACACACACACACACACACATATTCTTAATGAGGGTGCTATCAGTGTCTGGCTGTGTGAGTCTGTTCTAATTGTCTCATCTTTCGCGGTGGCACATTCTTGGGCTCAGGTTTAATTTAACACCCAGTCCTCCTCTAGTGCTGCTGTTATTTACACCCCATCCCATCGCTGCCACACATCCACTCCTTCCCTCCCCCCCTCCCCTGGACTCACCCCTCCACGTACTCTTGTGCTCACCCCGCTTCCCTCTCATCTTTTAACCGTACTGCTCTGTCACCCACCACCACCCCATCTCCCTGCTTATGATAAATGAAATGTGCACTGATCCCCTGGTTACCCTGTCAGTTTACCACAGAACACAGAAGCGCGGGTCCAAGGTGTTTAGCACCTTTAAACGACTGTTTGAAAAACAGCGATACGAGTCGCGATATTCATTATTCTGACAGGAGAGCAGATTTATAATGTGTCAACAACGTGACAAAGTGAAAACGGTCCCTGACGCTACCAGAGCGACACCTGAACGAGCAGCTCCCCTCAGCTTCTTCTGCTTCAGCTCGTTTTGAGGGGGTTTCTGTTCTGCAACTGTTTTGCTTTCATCGCTCTCGTCGTCAGTTTTAGCTACGAGGAAATATTCCTGCAACTAAACATCGGCTTTTTAATTTATCTTCATCCGTATGCAGTTAGCTGTTAACAGAGACGATTGCTGCAGGTTCACCAAACTAAGACTCAAAGAAATGCACAAGTCACCACCTGGAAACAAAAGTTTTTCAGTTTTGTTTTTTTAATTTTCAGCTGATGCAGCATCACGATGTGGCCCAAAGCTTCAGAGATCCCTCAAACTAAACTAGAGGTTTCTTTCAGACAGTGACACAAATGAAAGTGTCGGGGAAATTAATCCATAAGTACAAAGTCTCTTGTTTGTCAGGAGTTTTCACAAATGAACAATCTCACATCGACATCGTTTTCAGCAGTTTTCAGCCGCTCTGGTTCTTGTTGTCACAAATCAATGTGAGACGTGAGGTTAAACAGCTGCATGAGAGCTGCATCGTCTTCAAGAGTCTGAGAGTTTGATCAGAGAGACTTTGACAAACCTATTATGTTTGTACAGTAGCTTTACAATAGCTCACATCACATTCTCGCTTCTCTCCCTTTTGTCTGCACCATCTTTCGGTTCTATACAAGACAGACTGAACTGCTCTCTTCTTCCCTCCACCCTCCCCTCTCTCTCTCTCTCTCTCCATTTCCCTCGCTCGCTGCCACCGAGCGGCCACATATCACAGATTTTGACAGGACGTGAATGAGGTCCCTTAGGGAGACCTGGGCCCCCTATTGGGACTTCTTCTGCTAAACAAATGAGCATTTGTCCTTAACAATCAATAGCTTTTAATATTATCTCCTGGCAAACAAGAGTCACAGGAAGAATCTGTGGGAGGCAGCATGAGAGCCTGCGAGAGACGGCGGGCAGGGGCGAGAGCAGGCCGCGGAGCATGCTTTGCGTTGCCGGGGCCACTGGAGCGAGGTGAGCATTAGCTATGACATTTCAGCAGCAGCAGAGCCAAGAGACGATGCCTTGTGTCCGGGTTATCTCCAGCTCCGCTCACAGAAGAAAGTGCACTCAGGGGATGGTCCAGGGTCACTGCCCATGCTTGACCATTTCATCTTTGCAACATCACAAACAGACTTTTGGAGATTTTGTGTGTGTGCGTGCGTGCGTGTGTCTCAGCTGATGATGCACTGCCATCCAATCTCATTGCAGGGGGGGGTGTAGCTCACTCCTGGTATCAGGGAAAGCAATCCCTTTTATGGTATAGACTGATTTATTGTCCAGCACAGCTTTCATAATGGGAAAGAAAAATGTAGCTTAGCGGAGCGGAGATGAACAAAAATAAGTTTAAGTAGCATTACTCAGTCGCAGCTTCTATGCAACAAGACATTAATCAAATTCTGTAGGTATAAAATTAATCATGCACTATGACACAAGTGTTATTTTTTCCGACGCTGGATCCGAGCAGCTGCCGTTAAATCAAGGATGACAACAGCAAGTCGCTCTGGTGTACATATAAAGTATGTAGTGTCTGTGCCACTACTGAACAACACAGTCAGATCCAACTGATTTACCTGAAGTACAAATTACAGAATAAATTGCGTACAGATGGAGAAACGTGTTGATTTCTTATTATTCAGCTGCAATCACAGTAAAACCCTCTGACACGCTGCACTGTTGGTCCTCCAGGCACGAGCGCGAGTGTTTCCAGTCGATCGCGGCTGCGTAAAAAGATGCTGACCTGTAGCATACACACACTAAAACAAATCATTCATCCGCTTCAACAACAACACAGCCTCCTGATGAGGCCGGAAAACAACAAGTCAGCTGAAGTCGAGCGCACGGCTGCTCACCCAGGCAACTGCTCACGTCCCTGTGCACGCTTGCACTCAAGTGTTGTGTGCAGATATATATATATACGTGCAGACATACAAATTTACACTGTGAGCCACATGTTAACACAAACACTCACCCACAAAAACACAATAATGGAGAAATGCATCCACACAAGTATAAAAAATACTGCATGAAGTAGAAAGTCACTCAGTTCATGCTCCACCTCCAGTCCTCTTATGAAACCACATTTAAAATCACTCCAGATCCAGATTTTTGTTTGGATCTGCTCCAAATTGCACACTCGTAAATATCAATCCTATAAACATGCCTGATTTTTTTCCCATCAAGATCCTTGAATAATTCTCTGAGAAATCACGGAAAAAGTTAAAAAGCTCCGTATCTCAAATGTTCCTGGAACCGAAAACCCTGATCCTGATTCCTCTCTGACCAACACCACATCCACATCCTATCCATGGATACATGCAGACAAGAACTAATCAGTAAATCTGCATGTTTGATGGTAAACTTCAAATGTAAACAAACGTAAGCTACAATAAAGAAAAGGATAAAAAAAAAGAGGAGCCACACAGATTTCAAATTAGAAGGACGACAGGATATAAGAGTTTCTGATGATACAGGTTCGGTGTTGAGCGGAATTCACATCCCTGGTTTCTGGTCTATTAAAGTCATAAACCGTGACCAATCATCGTCTCCCAGAATAAAGGACGATGTCTTCAGATGTCTCTGTTAAACTAGATTCACTTCACAACGACGTGAAACAAAGCCTCGCGTTTCAGAAGCTGGAACAGGTACATGCTGACGATCTTCCACAAATAATAAAGAAATAACAGTTTAAAAAAAAAATAGCTGTGGATTAAATTCCTGCTCATCGCCTCGTTGTCTGAGCATCGGCTCCATCCAACAACTGGAGCACAAACAGTGACAGCACCTGGAGCCTCCTCACAGCAGCATCTGAGGACGAGCCAGAAAAGAACAGATGCCACCAAAGCAAATGTTGGAAGTGCAGCGCTCAGCTAATGATCGGATCTGCGGGCCGTTTTCCAGGTGACTTATGTTACTGCTCCGCTGCGGAGTCCAGGATGAGTGGAGCCGTATTGATCTGCTGTTTTGCAAGTCAATCAATGCCACCACGCAGATACTCGCTGTTCTTTCAGGTCAAGCTAAGAACATGTGATCCTGCGGCCCAGAACTTGATAGATACGAACCGATGGCGTCGCTCAGCAGAGAGAGATTCTGCGTCGTACGAGTTGATTCAATTACGTGATGATTGAACATCAGCTGTGCCTGAGCTGAACAATGTGATTGGAATTCATCACAGAGAGAAACGTGCCAGGATGAATTTGCCTGAAAAGTTTCTTGAAGTGAGACTTCAGAGATGTTGCATTAATGAGACGTGGCCGCACTCTGCCGAGTAATTTTGCATGTGGTGACAAAACAGAATAGACAACATCAGAAGTTATCGTCTCCCGGAGAAAACACACAGCTGCTCTCTCTCTCTCTCTCTCTCTTCACTCCATGTCCCCAGAAACACTTCCTCTCTTCACCTCCTTTCCTCGTTTCTTCTCTCCTCTCCTTCTCTTCATAGAAATGCCTCCTAATTCCCACGCTCCTGAATTTGTTCTAATTTAGGAACGCAAAGGAAAACAAAGAGAGAAACAAAAACTTCCTTTGACTTCCAATAAAAAAGAAAAAAAAAGCATAAAAGAAGAATAATGTCAATTACGAATATTATCCTAAAATAAGCCGATCAGTATTCTGGCTATCGGAGGAAAAGAGGTGCTCGTTTATCTCACTGTTATGCTACGATACAGAAATCTGCTGTTAATTACGCTCTGCAGGACGAAAGTGATCGGAAAATATTTCACAGCATATTTCAAAGATTGCAGCCTCGATATATTCGACCAGTTTTGTGCGTTGAGCCTGAACGATGACAGAGTTGAAGTGAGGGTCTGTTGTTAATTGGATTTGAATGAAAAGCCGTGTTGCCCTTAATTAATGGAGCTGAGCTGTGGTGATGTAATGAGCGGCCGAAATCACATTAAGGTTTGTTACACAGGGGCGGGAGATAAAGCTTTTGAAAAAGAAAAAGAAAGTCATGACACATTATTATTCTGATATTAACCATCATTCTCAACAGTTTATGAAAGAGCAGGGAACTTAATCGGAGTCAGAATAATAACCGGTAACTGTTTTTCAATGGCGGTGAGGCTGCGTCCTTTAATGAGATTCACCATCGCTGCTAATTGATGTCACGTTGTATGACGTAAGACGATAGTAGGAGCTGTGCAGCGTCAGCGTTCGCCGCGGCAGCTGTGTGACTTTCAGCTAACGACAGAAGGCCGAGGCCGAGGCACTTCATTACCAAACTGCACCGTCGCCCGGCTGCTGGCTGAGGCTCCAAGTAACAGGAGTGACTGTATAATGGAGGCATTTGTAGTGCGCTCACACACGGTCCACACAGCCCCCACCACCACCACCACCGCCACCACCACCACCCGACAACCATCGTCTCCTATCACACAAAAAATATTTAGTTTCTCACTCTTGCTCCTCTGCACTGAGGCTGAGTCTCTTAAACGTCACGGCTGATTAATAGTGCATGGGCAGAGACGAGGAGGGAGGGAGGGAGGGAGGGAGGGAGGGAGAGGTAGAGAGAGGAAGAAAGGGAGAGAGGTGGTCAAAAAAAGGTTGTGTACAACTTATACGCAATTTAAATAAAAAAATGAAAAAGGAATGAGGAGACGAGTGTATGAGAAAATGATGGAATGTGCTGATATGATAATGTCTTCTCACGGGCCCTTGTGGCAAATACGTTTGCTGTGTGTAATTTGGTCCTGGAGCACAGAGAGAGAGTAATGTCTTCTTTTATCTTATCAAAACACACCATCCGTCTCTTTCACACACACACACACACACACACACACAAACAAACACACAAACACAGCTGACACAAACAAACGCCACAAAAATCTCAATCAAAGAATCCTTTAATTGCCTGATCAATGCCTGTAGAGCCATGCAAATGAAGCCGATAGTCGATCGGGGCTGGGTCATGTTGAACGTCCGAGCGCTGAAGCACGCCATTGATCAAAGTGCACACTGCGCTAAAAACCCAGGATTAAAGCGTTCGTCCATAGGCTCCACCTTGAACCGTTATCCTGACCCTTGAGCAAATCCGCCGTGAGATACAAAGCAAAAGAGCCTGCAGAAGTTTTAGACCATCCATCACCGAGCTTTAGGAACGGAGACGCACTCAGACACACAAACACACACACACACAGGTGAGATAAGCCGGGCGGGTCTCTACAGGGACAACTCGCGGAAAAACTAAGAACGGCTCGGGCCTCGTGCGTCGACATTGTCTTACCTTGTGTTTCGGCAGCCAAAGACTCATCCCAGCTTCTCAGAAGTAGCATGATGGTGCGGCCTGGGACTCCTCTCTCCCTCTCATAGCCTCAGACTGAGGGAGGCTGAACTGCAATCAACACCAGACAAAAGACAATATGGTTATTGATCGGTTAGCAGCAGCTGTATATGAAGAAATTCTCCATGTCTTTGCTGCTCTACTGAACATCATGTTCTTCATGTTATTGTCCCTGAGGGTGATGATTGTTCCCTTTTAGTGTGTCTGCCATTGTCGTGTCCACACACATCACATAGAAACTATGAATTTAAATTTAGAGGAATTTTTTTCCCACGGGGAGACGAGACTAATCACCTGGAATGACACCACACGGCAACATAATTAGCCAATTAATAGACCGACGAGTTTAATTAACTCCAAAAAGCAGAATGAAATGTTGGTGGAAGTAAACTATTCCTTATCATTTTCAGGTGTCACTCCAGCAGCAGGTTCGCCGGCTCTAACCAGCCGCACTTTATCAAATCAGCACGTTTTAGGCTTCGCGATTAATTGAATTACGCTCCACCACCTCATTAGGTGTGTGGGATTTACTGGAGCAAATACAGATGTTCATGAATGGAGAGGCGCGATTAAAAAAACGTTTGTGAAGCGCATCTCTTTTCCACGTCATAATCCTGTCCGCGTTGATTGGGAAGCAGAAGAGTTGGGTTCGGTGAACTCACAGCAGTTTTAGGTAAAATCCTCGACAGGTCAGGAGGGTAACGCAGCAATTTGGAGGTAATTGTGCTCCACGGGAGCAGCTTCACTTCTGTTCCTCCGAAGAGATGTTTGGCGTTGCTTGTTTTTCTGACGTCTGCCAGTCTGTTATTGCAAAGGGAACAGAGAGGACAGAGGGTTAGGATCAGGTCACAGGCACTTCCACTCTAATAAAAGCAAACTGTGCTTCGGCGTGCAACCGCTTCCTGTAGAATTGATAAGACAAGATGAGGGGAATTTAAAATGCACAACTCAGCGCTCTGTGTGATTGTTTATCATCCAAATCTACTGTGAAGAACATTTCTGTTGCATAAAAAAACTATGTGACCATTGTTAATCTGTTAAAATCCATCTCACAGCCTCTTTACTCTGTGTGTGTGTGCACGAGGGTAAAATAAAAGAGTCCGGCCCAACATGATAAATAATGTACTTTTTCCAAATGTGCTGTGGTGCTGAACTGCCTCTGCCAACAAGACTAATAAATAGCTTCTATTAATCCTGATTACACATAAGTCACATATCATTAACACATCGAGTCCATAATGATTGCCTAAACCGAAGGGGAGAGCATGGGCCACACTTTAGGTGAATAAATGATTAATTGAAATATGTCGATGAATAATAAACCAGTCTCTGCGGGGTAACAGATTGTACTTTTCATATTTAATAGATTGATGGGCCTCACACAACATGTACACACGACAGACAAACACACTTATCACACGTACGCCCACCGCTTCGCCGTCGACACGTGAAAACAGGAGGGTTGAACGTACAGTAGATTAAAACATCAAACGCGGGCCTACGCTGCTCACTGGAAACACCCAGGCTCTTTTAGCCGGTTTCTTAGCTTCCACTAATCCCACAAAGGCCCTAAATGTTGCTTTTCCGCGCACACTGAGCTCTCCCCTCTCATGGACACTGTCTGCGTCGATACAAGTCCTCTTAATCAGCGCCGATGAATTATTGAATAGCCTTTTTATATCAGATCATGACCCATATTCTGCTCGCTTGATGTGAATATGCTGCCAATAAAATTGAGATGTACTTTTTAAGTCGCCCCACAAAGGCGTCCTGCTCGCTCTCTAACGGTTGAGCCGGATTCAGACACACGCGCTGCAGAATGTTACGAGCATTAGATGGAGCTCCGCAGACTGATACACTCGTTTAACAAGATGATGGACGAGGTTGTCGAGCAGCGTCACACACAACGTGGATCTGAGGTGTTCAACTGCGGTGGATATTTTTCGACTTCTGACACAAACACCAACACGCAGCAGCGCCCAGGAACACAACAATCCCTGGACGGCACGGAGGGGACGTTAGCCGGAGATAAAACATCGAATCGAGCGCTGTTGCCAGTTTCATTAAAGCAGAGCTCAGAGCCAGACACAGGAGTTGTACTGTTGTCTCATTAGGTAGCACATGGGGAGAGAGGCAGACAGAGAGAGTCAGGAGGAAGGAGGGATGGGATTATGAATCTCCTCAGCCCCTGCTGGCTCCTCTCCTGGCTTGTTTATCAATGGCGACTGCAAACACATATGAAAAGTGTGAAGACCTTTATCAGGCTTCATCTTCACAGACTCAGAGCTGATTTATTGATCTGTAATATTTGCTGTACACATTTAGATTGAAGGTATAATTTGAATTACACTAAAGAACAAACGCATTAACGACATTGTGACATTTGACAGGAGCATTTAGCAAAGCACAAAATATGCTTCTACTTTCCAAGGTGACTCTAATGCGACTCATTTGGAAAAAAGCGATAAAAATATAAACGTATTCTTCTCTCGGTAACAAAAACAACTTGTGTCCCACTATGACCGCCAACAAATCTCTACGGTATCCATCTTGCACTGTTCATTTGCACAGTGACTTCTCACTTCTCCACCCGAGCTACACTTGAGAGAACCGGTGAAATCCCCACCGTGTTTCACCCGACGTTTCACCCGACGTCCTATTTTTCTGATCATTAAAGTCAAAAAATAAAGACAGCGGCGAGCCATGCGTCAGACCCGAGATGTCCATTTTGCAGCGTGGCAGCTGTGACAGCCTCTGACAGACTACCTGGGTTTAAGTGCTCATCAGTGGAGAGGCTGCAGGGGTCACATGTGTGTCAAGAGCACCGAGCACAATGGGTAATGGTTCTGGGTTATGGGACCGGGTCCCAGGTGGAATTCGCAGGTATGGAGCAGTAACCTTGACTGTGCAGCGCGCACACACACACACACGGACACGTATAAATTCAAACCGCTGTCAGGCAAATGATATGAAAGTTAATCAGAGAAAAGGGGTCAATCGCTGCTGCACCTATGATGGATGGACATATGGTCAGTGTGTATGTGTGTGAGAAAGAAAGAGAGAGAGAGAGAGAGAGAGAGAGTGGGTGTGAATTTTGCTGCAGACACACACTCAAATTCCAACACTCGATGGAGATGAGATCTACCGCCAGTCTCCCGCCGCAAAGCGTTTTGTGCATCTTTGGAAAAACAGCAGATAAAAATAATTACACCGTGAAAAGGGCAATGTAGTGCGTCTCCTCATGTAGATTACTTTATCGATCCACACAGAAATTCCTCTCACACACACTCCACTGCATTAACTTGAGAGTGTGGAGCAGCACTGAGCAGGTGATTTGATGGGCAGAAGTGGCTCCTCCATCAGGCGGACTGAGGCTCAAGTGCAAATCTGAGGGTGAAGTGTGGAGGGTCCCTTTTAACGTGAACTAAATTATGTGACGCTTAAAATATCCGAGCGTGTTTTTTGTATTTCACACGCATGAAATGTACGAAATTAAAAAGCTCATGATGCTACGAAGGATAAATGAGGGCGAAGTGAGTTCTGAAAATCTTGGAATACTGTCTGACCTTACACACACACACACACACACACACACACGCATGTAAGAACTATTAGTATAATCATCATCCAAAACATGCAACAGCAACAGCATGTATGGATCCACAGCACTGTACTCACCTATTTAACCCTTAACACTGAGAAATATTAAATGTAATCAATTTTGTGGGCTGGAGAAATTGTAAGGATCATGGATATTACATCAACTATGACAAAGATGTTGCTTGAGTCTTTAATCCGCGTTAGTAAAATCCCATTAAGACTCAATGGTTGGAAAAGAAATATTGAAATTAGTCCGTTACAAAAAATGTCGAGAAAAAAGAAAAGGGTCCCGAATTTAGAGCAGTTTCTGACAATTGTTAATTATTTTTTGTCATTTGGAACCAAATCCAGGATTTAAAGGGTAATTCCACAGGAAAAACAGCTACATCCAGAGTGGCTGCTCAAAAGTCCCACTTCCCATTATCTTCATGTGATGAAGAGGAGAGGCATTAAATCTCCTTCAGGAAAAAAAGTGGAAATATAAAAGATGAGATGAGCAAGGAAATGAGTTGTGTGGTTTGCTATGCATCTGTCTATCGTTGTGCCTTTCTACAGCCAACACACACACACACACACACACACACACACACACACACCAAATTACTCAGATACTTTGCAATCAGCTTCCAAGTCAACCTGTCTTCTATTTTTTTTAAAAAGCAAAAGATCGTTCATGAATAAACTGCCTCTTGTATTCAAGCTGATGAGATGAGAATCACTACGTCACCAGAACGCAAAATAAAAAGCTACTCCTCTCTGATGCAGGCGAGTCAATGACGTGTGAAGTGAGGACATTTTTTAAACAGCAAATTCAAAATTGAACAACAAATAAATGAGTGGATCGATTCAGAGAGGGGGGGGGGGGTGATGGAGAAAAAACTGATACGGAAAGAGATGAGGGAAGCTTGAAGCAAAGTGAGTGATAAAAAAAAAAGTGAAAAATTATGGTAGAGGGGGAGAAAAAGGGGAAAAAATCCTCTGGATGATGAAGCCAGGAATAGTTTTTTTTGGTCCTAGTCCATTCTCTCTGAGTGCTTGTGTGTGTCTGTCTGCGGGAATGAGAGTCAGTTCAGGAGGATAGAAGACAGAGAGCGAGGGAGGGAGAGAGCAACAGAGAGCGAGAGAGAGAGAGAGAGGAAAGAGGGCAGAGGAGTGTATAAACACAGATGACACCCCGACAGAACGGGCGAGTGTCGGCTCAGATACACTTCGCAACAACGGTGAACTGTCGCTCGTGAATCGGGCCTTTGCTCCGTTTGACCTTCACCTGAGAAAACATCGAGCGAGGAAACTGAAAACACACCTCCGCTTGCCAATAATGTGCATTTCCTCTACTGGACGGATGTGGACGTCTCTGAATGGGCATGACAGCGAGGGAGGGGATGTGTGAGGAGGAGGAGGAGGAGGAGGGCGTGTGATAACAGGGGAGTTTCAGACATTTTAATGGAGGGAGAGACTTGTGTGCAACAACACAGAAATGACAAGAGAGTCAAAATGTGGTTCCATGATGACACCTGGAGGAGATGCTTGATGAGTCACTGTGGTCTCAGGTTGACAAGAACAAAAAGATTTTAAAAGACAAGTGAGAGGACACAGGTTATAGTATGTGAGGGGGGGGGGGGGGGGGTGACGTGACGATGACATGGGATGAGGCAACAATCAGCTGAGAGCCGGAGGGGAGGGGAGCCAGAGATTGTAGGCCAGCGTGTGTGTGTGTGTGTGTGTGTGTGTGTGTGTGTGTGTACCCCACACAAATCCCCTCGCAAACACAGAAAAGGAACAAAGACTTTGAGACAGACACTAAATAGACCTACCTATGTTTAGATTTAAGAATCGCCCCAAAAAAGATGCATAGGATGGTGGGAGGAAAAAAGAGAAGGGGGGAAAATAGGAAAAGGTACAAAAGTGAAAAAGGCATAAATAGAAAACACAAGCAAGCCAATTAAAATGTCTCTATTCAAGCTTTTTTTTTCTTCTTAAGTAAGGAAATTAAAACAGTGGTGGAGTGGAGAAGTAGCCAAAGTTATGGGTGGAGAGTGAGTGGAAAGGTGGGGGGGTGAGGAGAAGGAGGGAGGCGGTGAAGGGAGGAGGGAGCGTGGGCTGCACGGGGATAGAAAAGGCTGGAAGTGATAGGAAGGGAGGATGAATGAAGAGGGGGAGAAAAAAAAGAGGATAAAGGGGGGGGCAAAAAAAAATCCCCCTCCTCTTTCTCTTTCTCTCTTTCTCTGTCTCTCTGCCTCTCTCTCTCCCTCCTTGTCTGGCTCATAAATAGAAGAAATTGTTGACCAGGTAAATGGCGAAATAGATGAGAAGACAGAGGACCGAGAGAGCGAGCAAATGAAAAGGTAAAGCACCTCCCAGCAGCGCGATGAGGAAAAAAAAGAACAAAAAACGAAAGATAAAAGCAAATACTCCAGTGGCCTCCGTTGTCTCCAGTCTATATGTGGAAGGGGGGATTGGCTGTTGCCAGTTGTTCCCCTTCCCCGGCTGCCTTCTGCTTTCTTCTTCTGTCTCTCCTCCCAAAAAAGACTTCCCATCCAGATGACAAAAGCCACAGATGTCCTCCTCTCTGTCTCAACTCTGGGCTGACAGGACGGACCACTCACACAGGTTAGACATTGTTGCAGCAGCAACGCACAGTATCATCAATATTGCTCAGAGGGAGAGAGAAAAGAAAAAGGCATTGGGGCTGCTGCTAGTCAAGCACTGCCTGCCTCATGAGGAAGGATACTGAGCTGGAATTGCTCTGTCTCCCCTCTCCCGCCCATCCCTGCGAAAAGATGGGAGGAAGGGAGGTGGGCCCACTCGCTGCATTAGTATTCATTGAAAGAGTGTGTGAGGAGAGAGAGAGGGAGGAGGAAGAGGAGGAGGAGGAGGAGGAGGAGGAGAGGGGTGCCAACCAACAAATGTCGAGGAACCAAACCGGTGTGCAGAACTGATAAGAGACTGGCTCCCCCTAGAGTCAATTATCAATACACAGGCTCAAATAACTGGAAACTGTGGGAGGGAAGTGCTGGCCCCTGTGAAAAGACACGGGGCCCTGTCTTCAGGACGTCCAAAAGCCAGTTACTTTAATATCTGAGGGACACAAATCTACGCCTGAGCTCAGCAGCGTCACTCCTGCAGCACGACATCGCTGCGAAAAAAACTTTAAAGGTCAAAATTGAGCCCGAGCTTTTCTCTGCATGAAGAATCTTTAATCCTGCTCTCACTCTCCAAAAAAAAAAAAAATAGACAAAGGATTTAAAGACTTTCCGATCACGTCCACCGTGTGAGGTTTTTTTTTCTTCAATCTGCCCAAAGCGAAACTCAGTGTTGCTATGGCGACAGATGACCGTTTCCAAAGTGTCCAAATCAAAGCGATACGGGGTCAAAAGCACCCTTCAAAGCTAAGACCGCAGAGTATCTCCACTCTCGTCTACTCCGAACGTCGTGGAGCAGATTTACTGAAGTCGTTTCATTTCACTGCGTCGTGTGTGATAGAGGTTTGAAACGTATCCGCACAACCTGCGCTGCAATGCAGGAGTTGTTCTGTTGTATCTATAATAAAGTGGTTATTCATAGTACAAGGAAGAAAGAGACAGAGGGACGCTGAGAGACGCTGACAGATCCTGAAAGGAAACAGGATTACCAATCCCCACAGTCCCCTCCGTCTCCTCCGCTGACCTGTTTATCAGACAAACTCAAGCCTGGTTTGATTCACAACGACAGGTGGACTGGTGCACGACCGAGGACGCAACATTTTGGGGCAACTCCTGCTTGAATAAAGAAAAGATCAAACTTTATTGATCCCTCGATGGGGGAAATTCCTTTGTTACAGCGTCAGAATGAGGGAGACAAGAGGATAAAAGTACAGAAGGAGTCAACAATATAATGATAATAATAATACATGCAGAGCATGTACATAATATACACCTTTGACTACAGACGAAGTATAGTTTGTATAGAAAAATAAGTATTTCAGTGAAGTGCAGTGGTACAAGATCGTGAGGTGAGACTGAGAGAGGCACAATACTGACACCGGTCGCGTGCAGAAGATTCCGATGTGCAAGATAGTGTGAAAAACATAGTCGGACATGAAGAAATTACCTCATTGTGAAGATGATGGCGAGGTCCACGTGCATGAGGAGGAGTTCTTGCAGCTTTTCCCAACATGCAGCACAGGGATGGTCCTGAGACACGTTCAACAGCCTCTGCTGGGGTTTTAAACACCGTCCAGACATCTGTGAGAGGAAAACAACACAACACAGAGTCAGTGGCCTCCGGGCCTCTGCACCTGAACGCACCCTCAGCAGTTACTGAGAAGAAACCAGGTGGTTCGTAAAGTCACGGGACAGTTTATACTTCGTGCCATGTTCACACAGTACACGATGACTGTGTGTGTTCCATATGAAGTGCTCGCTGCCTTCACGCGGTGGAGTCTCAGGTGAGGAACACGTGCTTGTGTCACGTCGCCTCCCTGTGGTGGAACCGGCTCCATCACAAGCGACTGTGTCGGTGATGGATTAACGATGCCTGGCGCCACCAGTCGAACACCGATAACATCGCTGGAAACATGGCGGCGCTGTCTTCCCCGCTGCGAGTGTGTCGCGGGATCCTGAAGGAGCTGCGAGCCTCCATGGGCCAGGGCTACAGACAGTCTCTGGCCTACAACTATGTCCTGGACCAGTTTCGGAAGAACAAGGCGAGTTTGTCCTCGGATACGATCCGGCTAGCGTTAGCCGGCTAGCATCACAAACCGCACGGCTAGCGTCGATTCTTGAATCGTAACTTTTGCCATTTTGCTTTTGTTGTGAAATTAATGATCGTCCTTCCTGAAGATCGGAAGCACAACAACAACAACAACAACAACTCACAGCCCGAAACACCTCGAAACACTTTGACACAGGAGTCACACACAAGGTGACTGAGCAGCAGAAGGACATGCTGACATTAGCCACATGCTAACGGGCCGTAGACCCACTAACTCATTACACAATTTATATAATTCAAATTGATTCGATTCTCATTCACTGTGATCATTTGCTCGTAGGTTTATAAAATATATTTAGCATTAATGGTTAAAATGTTAAATAGACATCATCGAAAACAGACAAGGAGTTTGCAGTTTGTGCTCATTACCGTGATTTTAATGTTTTCATGTGTTATAAACTCTAAATGTTTTTAAAAGTCCTGAACAAGCAGGAAGTGTATTTGTCATCAGCTCATCAGTCGTAGTGTTTCTCCATCATGTCCACCGTGTGCTCGTGATTCCTTATGTTTTCTCTGCTTCCCCATCAGCTGCCTGTTGACATGAAGCACTGGGGTATTAAGCATATAGGCTTAAAGCTTGAGTTAGTTCTGCTTGGGAGGACATGGCTCACCAGGGTGGTTGAATGCATGTGAAGTCACTGAAGCAAAACAGCCTGGAGGAACCCTCGCTTGTCACTGTGTATTTGTCCCGGCTGCCAAAAAAAGCCCCCCGGCGGCATCATAATGTACATGTGAAGCTCCGTGGGGACAGAACCAAATGTTTACTGTCCATGTGGTTGTTACAGTTGATGAAGGAAACGACACGTTGGGGCAGAAAACCCTGTGATACAGGCACATTTGTTTACGTTGTAGTCTCTCGTTAGAGTCACTGCTAACTCCGTGTTGTCCACCAGCCACAGCTTAAGGCTTTTCTCCGCACACATTCATTTGTTGCATTATTCTCTGTGGTGAGTGATTTGAATAAAGAGAAAATAGAAAGAATAGCGGATGCTTTGCTGTGCAAATGGAATTATCACTTGGCATCTGTTTATGATACGATCTGGTTCATCATTTCACCATCTTCACTTTTTTTCTGTTCCCTGCTCACAGGTGACAGGAGAACGGTACTGCCGTGCCCAGCAGGAGGCACACCATGCCTCGCACACATACCTGTGTTTGCTGTCATCCACCAGAAGCCACCTGGCCCTGCACAACCTCTACCACGGCAAGGGAGAGCACAGCATCGAACAAGCGGCTGGCATGGTGGGGCTCAGGTTGCCCACCCAGCCTGGAGGTAAAGGCTGGGAGAAGTGAGGACGAGGGAGGATGCAATATCATTAAACTCTTTGGAAAAGACTTCATTCAGTCAAGTCCCAAAGGAAAAATGGAGAAGCCATCGTGGACTGTTTTGAGGGAGCACCTGTTGTGTTGTTCTGTAAATATAATGTTCTCTACCCCTTCACCACAACCTGCTTTTATTTGTGTTTCCTAATTGTTGAAGCATATTTTGAAAGCCAAAGGCAAACATGAAAAAAACTGTAAGTACACTGTCAATTAATTTTTCCCATTAAAGTATTAATCACTGCTCCTCTGTGTTTTTAAGAACTTGGTAACATGACATCACATAAACAAACATCCTGCTTGTTGATCTATTAAACTGGTAATTAAAGGCATGTACAGTAGGAATCACTGAGAATATTTAACCTGTTATTTAAAGATACAGCTGGTGGCCCAGTCTTCTTTAAGGTTTTTCCAGTTTTATGTAATAATGAGGATATTTATTTATAAAACAATGAAACAAAGCAACCAAACTCAATCAATCATTAATGAAAAGAAGCCAAATATAACATATAATCTAATAAAATAAGGCTTACAAAATGATTGTTATGTCATTGTATAGAAATAGGTTTTCAGAGTCGGATCTCATTCAGAAGTTTGTTCCACTACACGTGTATTCCACCTCTTAGGTTCACGCTGCTGACAGTTTGTCTCCTTTTTAATCTGCTCATAAAAACACATACATCATTAAGTTAAAAAGTAATGTCAATAACACTTTTGCCAGCTATTAACAGAAAGAGTTGAAGAATGGTCTCAAGGCAGATTCCTGAGGCACAAATATCCAGTGTGTAGTTGTCCTGTGCACCTGTGGCAACATCAGATAATAAGACGAAGAGGAAAAGTCTCTCACCAACACAGCAAACGTTTTCATCCCACTTTTTTTCTCCATTAAATCTCCTCTCCCTGTTTGCTCCTACTCTCCAGTGGTGACTAAGGTTGCCTTCAGTGGGAATTTAAATAGACTAACCCTAAAGCGAAGTAACGCACAGTGACACGGGGAGTAAGAAGAGCACCCGTGCACTGCTCCAAACCAACACACGTGCACACACACACACACACACACACACAACCCTGGATAAAAAGCCCAATGCATCCTGACAAACCAACAGCTTGTGTCCAGATTTATGTTATGCAAAATGCAGAATGGAAACAAGCCTCTGCACACCACTGGATCCTGGATCAGACAGACATGACAAACAGAATGAGGCTGAAATTTAAGTGCTCTGCTCTGTTTGAGGGAGATTTGAAAGTGGTGTCTTTACACTTAAGTGATGTCACTAAGGGGCAATAAGCTGCGGGGAAAGGACGCCGTCATCTCGATGCTCAGCTTTTGATGAACTTAAACGTTTATGAGTGAAAGGTGGTGACATAAGTGAGCGTCAAGCTGCGAGGAGGGAAACCTAAGAGAAGAGGAGGAGGGCGGAGACAGTCCACCCGTCAGAGTGGAGGCTGATTTCTTCTTTCCTTTCCGAAGGGGCGAGGAGTCAGCATCTCTAATTTCTGTCTCCCGATAAGAGGAGAGAGAGAAAACACGCTCTTCCCTCGAGGACACTTTGCTCTCTGGAGCATTTGGCTGCAAGTCGTTCATCGAGGTCCCGTCAGGAGTTGGACCAGCCAGCGAGGGACACGTCCAAAGCGCAAAAAAAAAAAAAAAAGGCACAAGGACGCACGGGAGGACAGTAAACCAGAGGCGCGAGGAGAGGAGAGGTGACCCGGCCGAGGCGACATGTTTGGCATGATCAAGAACTCGCTCTTCGGAAACACCGAGGAGACTGAATACAAGCTGCTGAGCTCTGAGACGAAGGTGGGTGAGGACACACACGACTTTCTCATCTTTTGAAGTATTGTCTGTCCAATACGCACCTCTCCAGGTCATGTCATGTGTAGCTGTGTTTACGCACAGTAATCCTGCAGAACTGTAAAGGTGCATGAATATTTCATCCAGCACTCAACACTAAGTAGGTTATTTTAGGGGAATTCTGTTTAAAATGATCCTGTTTTCCTTCACTTCCCTTGTAACCTTGACTGCGAGGCCAGGCAGTTAATTGCCTGTGACCTATAAGGACGCCTGCCAAGCCCCAGTGAGGGGGGACAACGTGTCAAAGCAGCCTGGGGTCTCCTGCCAATCAACAAGGCAGAGATTCACAAAGATGGTGATGAGTTTGGTATTAACGTTTCACCAATAATAAAAATACACACTCATAAAATCAGAAGAGGCTTTTTATCAACTTCTGTTGACAAAGCTTTGGGTCACTTTTTACATTATAACATCCTGGACGTGTGCATGTGAAATATAGCTGTGTGTGTGTGTGTGTGTGTGTGTGTGTGTGTGTGTGTGCCAGTGAAACCACAGGGGACAGGTCAACTGACCCAGCTGTGAGTGTGGTTAATGATGAGCTCACACACGGACCGGGTGTGTAATGATACACTGTCCATCACTGATGAGGACAAAGATACAGAAAACATGAAGGAGGACAGGCGTGACCCCTCCCCCTTGTTCATGTACTCATGTTGTGTACTTGTATTTGACGTACGCTCGCTATGGAAAGATCCCAGCGAGCCCAGTGATGTGTGACGTTAACCAACAAAATGCCCAACAGCCATTTCGAGGTTCTTCTCCGCTGACCTCTTGACCTACAGTACAATACTGTAGATGTGCATCAGGCCGTGTAATGTCCCCGCCAGCGTGGGTCCTGACAGCGGCTTTGTGTTGTTTATCTTTGAATAGCAGCTCACTTTTCACGCACAGACAAAGGATGTCCAACCCAACTGATCAAACCGGGCCGGCGAATCAAATGACCCAAACTGACACACGCTCACATCGAGGCCGATCTGAACAGATCTGAAGCGTGTGTACAAACCACTGCTCTATCGTGATTTTAGATATTCAGCTCTAAGTTTTAACTCCAGAGCGATGCATGTTACTGCAGAACTCTCTGGGTTTACTTTTAATCGACATTTGCTGGACAAAGCGGATGATGCCGGATTGTTTATAAAATGCAGCACATTGTCCCGAGTCGCTACAGTGATACAGAGCTGCGGGTTCATCAAATCTCTGGAATTGACTGATGTTTAAACAGCAGGTATTGAAATCAGAGCTCGACACCTGATCTGTGGAGCAGCAGCCCGACTCTGACACCAAACCCTCTTAATTAAAACTGACACAGAATACACAGCAGCTGCCTTTCAGCAGACAGACGCACTTAGACACTCGAACACAAACAGGAGAAATCTCATTGCTAGTGAATCCAGATAATTATTTTAACAGAAGATAAGATGACAATGATTATACCTCCTGTGTGCTTTGTTCCGGCCCAGAGTAACTGTCACTGCATTAGCTCATAAACACACACATGCACACAACCTCCACTCAGACATTTTAATTGCACCGGTTAACTAAAGTCAGGCTCTGCTTTCTCGGTGTTTCTTCCGTACACAGTGATAACGGTCGTCCCACTGACAAGCCCTACAGAGCAAACCCCTTGTAATTAGTGTGCAGGAGCCCGGCTACCTGTCACAAGTCCGACCTTCATGATAACATAGTGTTATCTCGTATGTGCTGAGGAACGACTGCGGCCGCAGCGTCTGATTACACCAACACCACACAGGTTTGACAGGTCACGAGTTTCCACTGGAGTGGGTTTGTAGATGGGAGTCAGTGGAGGAGACGTTGTTAGTGACACAGCAGCTAGAAGACATTTAAAAAACCTCACGACTGGAGGACAAGCAAAGAGTCACAAAATCAAGTTACAACACTAAGACAAAACCGTCTGCATGATATATTTAGATTTGAATTTTCCTTCAGGGAAGAAAAAACATGCTCAGGAAGCCGATGTGAGAACGAGAGGAAACAGTGGAAAACATATCTCCATTGTTTTAGCTGCAGAATTATCTTCAAAATAATATTTTTTTATTTCATAGAGCAGCTAGATTCTTTCAGATTCACCGTAAACATTATAATATCGTTAGGAAATTATACTTCAGTGCTCCGCACCGTTTACAAACACACACAGATCCATGTGCTATAAAACACCACGGAATTGAATCATGTCAGTGGAACGAGGAGTTGGATTTGAAACCTGCATCATTCCTTCAAAACATATTAAAGTTAATGCTCAGCAGCACAGTTGAGTGACTGTGCTCCACATTAACCCCACTTAATCAGGTTTGATGCAAAACTGTTGCATCATATTAACGCTGTGTGTCGAGGGGGGTGGAGGCGAGCTGTGTGTGTGTGTGTGTGTGTGTGTGTATGTGCACGGTTATGTAAGAAGATGCATCTCTTGCCTATTATTCTCTGTAAGCTCACTGATCCCTGCAGAGCAGAGGAAGAAATTAAATCACATCAGTGTAAATATGTTCCATCTGCATCTTTTTATTTGGTTGCCCACGTTGGTTTAACACACGCATGTGTGTGCAGTCCCCCCCCCCAGACACACACACACACACACACACACACACACACACACACACACACACAAAACCCTCCAAGTGTAAACAACGCTAGTTCAGGGCTTTCGTCCTCGGGAGCAGATTGTCAACATCAGTGTGTCAGAGGTGAATCATATCTGAGCTTAACCTCTCCCCTGCCTCCGTCCCCAGGAAGAGGACAACTGTGTGATTTGTGCATGTGGGTGTATGTGCATGAAAGCACCCAGTGTCGCTGCGGCTGACCTACTACGCCTGAAAGCCACTCACTGATTTCGCTTTCTTCCCGACATAGGATGGAGTGAGCTTTGAGGTGCGGCGATATGATGCTGGCAAATACGCCGTTGTCTCCTCCGAGGGACGAAGCTTTGACCAAGCCACGGGGGAGCTGGTGAGGAAGCTGCTCATGTACATCGGCGGGAGCAACGAACAAGGTGAACTCATCAGACGGCCCTCAGTAGAACAAATACTGTACCTCCACCAATGTTCCAACAGTCCTCTGAAACTCAATCCAGCTGCAGCTAATCGAACACACTCATAAATATCAGAAGGTTTAGCATCATCCATGTTGTTTGGTCTCATAGATCCATAGTTAAAGTATCAGTGATACCAACTTTCTATCTCGCACATCTTCTCCCAAGGTGAGGCCATGGGTACAGCCGCCCCCCTCATCATCACGGTGTACCCACGGAATGACGGCGTTCTGTCTCGTCGGTTGGTGGTCGGCATCCGTGTCCCCGCCTCGTACCAGCAAAGCCCCCCGACTCCCAGCGACAGTGCTGTCAGGATTGAGGAGCGGCCCGGCATGACTGTCTATGCTCTGTATGTCAAACGTGACGATCAATAGTTTTCACCTTTGTGTGCTCACATGACCCGAACGCACTCGCAGCCCTTTCATTTTCAGATTCCCGCAGCGATTCACAGATGCACCACATAATTAACAACACTGATTATCCTCCTAATTCACATCCTCTCTTTTCTTTCTCGTCCTCGCAGTCAGTTCGGAGGCTTCGCAGGAGAGAGCGAGTACCGAGCTGAGGCCTTGCGTTTGACGCGCACCCTGGGGGAGACCGCCCCCTTCCAGCGCAAGCAGTACTTCTGCTGTAGCTTCGACCCGCCGCTGAAGCCTTACGGACGCCGCAATGAGGTGTGGTTCCTACAGGAGGAGCCGTAGGTGTCGCCGGATCGCAGTCGAATTCTCCTGCTGAATTCTTTCTCCAACCATAACCACCCTTTTACTCCTGTAGCTCTAACAGTGTTAGATTGGTCAGAGCAATATGGCGTCTTTATTGACCTATGGACACACACGGACACACAGATTACCCATGTTGCCTTTACCCGTTTCAATCTTCTTGTTTATCACATTTACTCTATAGTTGCCTCCCTGGCGTTAAGTGTTCGAGCACCGGGAGGATTTAGAACATCAGTGCAGCAGCATCCTCTCAGTTCATTTTCACTTTTTTCTATATTTTAGTTTGGAACTTAAACTCACAATTTGCAGCTCGGAAACAAAAAACCTGGTGATGACAGTGACTGAAGGCTTCTAGACAAACGTAGTGTTGAGAAGTGAAGGTACGTTTTGGAATCACATGTATTTCATGCAGAAAACAGGAGTTCATTTCTCTAATTCAAGAGAAAATAGATCTTACAGACTTTAGTTAACTTGGTATGCTGCTGCCACAGGCGTGAATCAGGAAGCAACTCAACTGAACAGATTTGAGAATTAAACGTTCGTCCAGACGAGAAGATAAAGTCCCTGTAGAGCCCCCCCCCCCCCCCCGAACAACTTCACTGATACTTTAACTATGGATCCATGAGACCAAACAACATGGGTGATGCTAAACCTTCTACTCATCCTCATCTGTGTGACCTCCGGAGGCGGGGCGCGACCTCCGAAGAGCATCTCTGAGAAGGTGGCTCCTCCTCTTGACTGAACACCTCAGAGACGGGGACATTGTTTGGTCTCTTGGACCCAAAGTCCACCATTATTTCATCCTTCCATTATCTAAATTATCTAAAAGAAATAACATCACCCCTGAGGGAAATGTAAAGATACACTTTAATTACAATTCAATTTATTCACTAGACTTAATCATATGCAAAAAAAATATCCAAGACTCCCACTCACTGTGCCTGAACGCACGAGGAAAGGTCAACACACTCACTGAGAGCACTTTCCTTCCAATTTACATTAAAAAAGAAAATTCGAACAACTGTCTACCTGCTCAACCAGGCGATTCATTTGAGACACGGAGGTAAAATCACGTGACGGAACATCGTCGGGCTTTGCACATCTGTAATGTAGTTTACGGTGAGAATTAACATCAGATACATGGTAGTAAAAAGCACACATCCTTTTCCTGAGTGAGGAACTGGAAGAAACAGGAACTGAGCCATTAAGTAGAACTAGTCTTTATGAATTGATGTGTGGACAGCCGTGAGTGGAAACGAACTAGTTAGCCGATAGTGTAGTTACAAACTTTGTGATTATATGTTGGACTGGAAAGAATTTGTGTCGTGAATATTTTGTGTTCAGTGCATGACAATGCCATCTTTATGAATTCAGACTCTTGAGACTGTGTTCTGTGATACATGTGTACATTGTGATTTTAATGTGATAAGAGTGAATATGATGTTCAGGTTTGGTAGTTTCATAACATATTAAACATGTTATTCAGTTAGAGAGGATATATGTCTTATTTCTTGTTTTGTCAGGTATAAGTAAGCTGGAATCGTTTAATTTGGGAAATGATTCCTAAAAAATAAAGGAAGCAAGCAGTGGGGTGTAAATTTGGGTTCTCTGTTTTAGTAAATAACAGTTTAAACATAAGAACGTTTTTATTTGCAAACTAAAGATAAAGAAATGTCTGACTCATGGTGACCGTGAAGATAAATGACAAATAAAATAACAAAAATAGTGAACTTTAATAAATGACACATTTATTAGATTTTAACTGACAGACTGAACATTCAGCAAAAGGTACAAGGAATTGAAAAGAGATATTAATGTACAGAAATTCAAGCAAACTAAAATTCAAACGCAATATGAACTTCTCTCCACCACTGCTGTGTGCAAATAGTCCTTCAAACAGGTGTTAACTGGGGATGTAATTACACAGCTTGTTGGTGCCTCGCCCCAGTTTAATTAGGAATAAATGGCTGGCGTTCACAAGTTTCAATAGCAGGCAAAACACTCTGGGCCCTTAATATAATCCTGGAGGCCCTGTAACCTCACACTCGTGTAATGACTCCCAACAGCAGGGTTCTGGTTTCATCCTTGCATACATGAATACAACAGAAAACGAAGGGGTCAAGCAGGTAAACCCGGCTTATCCACCTTTGAACTTATTATGTGTGGTTAAAATATTGCACATACAAAGAGTAGTTATGTAAGAAATCTATCTGATCCCCTTTTTTCAAACCGTACACTTTTCCTTCTGACGACCAAAACCACTGACTACGCAGGGAACTGAGATATGAATCTGAAAATAACTGGAATCACTTCGACTGAACACAATCACATTATTCGTATATATATATGAAGGAAATGTTAATCAGTCAGATAATGTATCACTGAACACTACTCAACCCTTTTACTGCTTCTTATATTGATAACAAATACTCAATGCAAATCTGTATAGGAACACACCATACTTAACGATACTGCAAAAATACTTCTAGTAGAAGTTGATAATCTTAATATCTATAGACTCTGCAATCAAGAAATTGCTACAAAATGTTTTGGTAATAAATCTGCCTTTAGAAAATACATTCCCAACACTACCTCCTGCTCTCGGCTATTAATTAGGACAGTTTTGTTGCCCTCACTCACGTGATTTAGACAGAAATAAAAATTATAATAATCCCATCACTGGAAATGTAAATAATAATAATAACGAGGCTCTGCAAACCCAGAGATTTAAATTGCCAATCATTTTATGCTAATCACTTGAACTTAAGAACAAGGAAAAAAACAGCATTTATAAGATGTGATTGTTAAGTAAGCTATTCCAGTATCCAAAACATCATTCATTCATTGGGGAGTTATCACTGACATCTTTTAAACTCTATTACTTGCAACTCATTTTCTGCATTCTACTCGAGTGACAGTCCATCAACCTCACTCCTGACTTAAGGATATATATATATATATATATGTATATATATATATTTATAGATCTATCTATATAGATATATATATATAAGATACAGGAAGAGAGAAGAGTGTCATCGAAGTGATGGAGCCTCAGTTGTTTTTCTTTTTGGGAGAATCTGGATAAGGTGCATATGGTGGAGGCCGCTCCTGTGTGGGAATAAAGACAAAAACATTGTGTAATTACCGTTGAAGGTTTTCTCTTCTCACTAACACACAACTGTAACTGAAGAGAAGACAACTGACCATGGGCATGTAGACATTGTGAGGATTACTGGGGTTGTAATACGCGCTGCCCGCTGCCTCAGCCGCCTTGGAGTTACCTGTGTGTAAAATGAGACGTGACAAAGACAGGGTTGATAAAGACAGACAGCGATGACTGCTGAACATATTTAGTAACAGACGCTACAGCTCCTAACACTGTGAGGACAACTGATGCGAGGAGCACAGTGTTAGTCAAGTGAAGCACAACAACTGACAGCTCAAGCTCCTTCTTTAAAGTAAATATATGCCAAACTGACATTTCAGCAGTAAACTGACTTTTCACTGAAATCCACAAGGTGCAAAAAAAAAAGCAGAAGAAGAGGGTAGATTGTTTGTTCTTTGTAATTTTGATGTCGAGCAAATGAGACATCCGCTCCCCTTTTTTGGTGGTATGCTTTAAAGTGATTCACTTTGAGGCAGACAGATCAGATCTGACGGGTGCAGTGACACAGACATGCAGGGAGGAAAAATGGACGGAGGGAGGGAGAGAGAGGGAGCGAGAGAGAAACAGACCTGGAGCTTGTTGTGGTGCTGTTGTCCAATTCTGAGGGGGTGCAGTCCAATTTTGGGGTGGCCCAGGGTAAGGGGGAGGTGGGGCCATGTAGTCAAAACCAGATGGGTACATTCCTGGAACACAGATGACAAGCAGATAAGACGAGTGAGGTGGATTTCCAAGGTCAGCGGAGGTTACAATCTGACAGCAACTTGTTACGTAGACCAAAAAAAAACACAGGCATGAGAGAAACCACAACATCGACGGGAGGTAAAGAAACAGCAGCATAATTTGTGCCTCGAGTATTTCTACTTGTGTAGAATACGAACATTTGGAAAAATCAGGGAAGCATAACCTAAAAGTTATAACCTATGAAAGTCTGTACACATCTCCGACTGAACCTTTTTATTTTTATTGAGCATTCAAGAGAAAGTGTAAACAATCCATAAAATTACATTTACCAACCTAAAAGAAAGAACATTTATTTGACCTGGGCACCTGCAGCAGATTCTAGTGTACAAATATTACAAACTACTGAATTCTGTACCTGCAGCAGCTGTTGGGTAAGTGTAGCCCATGTTGCCAGGAGCAGCGGGAGGCCCCTGGTAGAATCCATTCTGCTGGGGAGGGGGTGGGTACGGATAGCCATGAGGAGCAGGTGGAGGTGGGCCGTAGCCATTCATCATTCCTGGTGACGGATAGCCGTAAGAGGCAGCACCATTCTGGGCAGGACCGGCACGAGAAGCTGCAGTACAGGATAGTGTCTCGTGTTTTCATTCACACTTTTGAGTTTTCTCATCTACATATCTTCTGTATACATTCCTTCAAAAGACAGACACTACAGTCATATGTAGTGACCGTGTTTTGAAGGAATGTGAATATTCAGGATTGTAAAATTCTAGATGCAGTGATGAAGTAAACTAGCATTCAAACCATTTGTGGCCAGTTTGAACAGATGCTGTCCCAGTTCGATGGCTCCTCCACTGTTGAATGACATCTTGAAATGAGCCTGGCCCTCCCAGCCACCTGAAGACAGAGTCGACCACAGTTAAAAATACAGAAAGCTACTTGAGTTTTATTGTGAAAGTCAGCAGTTTCTGCAAACGTTTACGGCCAACCCCCTACTTAGAAGTCTGGACACAGATGTCTAATTGGAAAGGGCATTCAAGAGGTTTTGGTGAGAAGGGCCAGTGTTGATGTGCTGTAATAAAAACACAGAATTTCAACATTAAGCCCGGCCTCCTACGTTCTGTGCCCACGCTCCTCTGCTCGTCATGAACACACCAAGCCCTGAAAATCTCCAGCTGAAAGTCAGGAGAATGTCTGGACGTGAAACTACCCTGAGAGATAGAGAGCAAAAACAAAAGTCCACTCACCACCAGCCTCAGCTGAAACTGTCCCTTTGATGTAGTTGGCTGCAAAGACCGGCTGCTCAATGCTGCAGCCCTTCATCAGATAATACGGGAACATGGCCGAACCCAGGCAATCCTTAGTGTTACTCGACACAAACAGCAACTGCACCGGCGCGGGGAAGAGACACGTGGGGAGAGACACATGAGAATATGAACACTTTCCAAACAACAGGCCAGGAGGAGTATTAGTTGTATTTGTACTGGCAGTACCCTGTATGGTGTGAGGTACACTGTGCCCTTCTTGGTCCCCTTCATAAGGTCTGTCTTGCCTGTGACATCGCTGAACGTCAGCTCCACATTCTTACATTCCCTCAAAACACTGAGGAGAGAAAAAAGGGAAACAAATCACTGAACACGGAGGACACACATGACAGAGTAGAGCTGTGTGTCATCATAGTACTGTGCAGTATATTCAAATAACACAACCGACTTCGACAAGCTGTGGTTTTCCCACATTAACCAATGTTTTTAACTTGATGTCAACATCCTGCTTCCTGTTTTGAAAGTGTGCTAACGTTAGCCTCCTCGCGTTAAACAGCTGTCAGGGTGTGAAGAAGGTCCAAAGTCGGCTAACAGTTAAAAAAAAAAAAACCACAAACACAAACTTTATTTTTTATTTCGCCTCTAGTTTCCGAACACACAAGTGGGCTAGCTATGCTAATGCTAACCAGGCCAGCTAGCAGGAGGCTAGCACCGTGTTGACGACGCACCGGAGAAGTAAACACGTCAGACGGACACACGACAGTTCTCTACGCGACTCGGTGGAAAACACACACACACACACACACACACACACAGACACACACACGCACGCACCTTTCTCCGTTGTTGATCAACACGCCTCCGTTCTGCGAGTGGTTGCGGTTCAGCGCCATGTTTGCGTGTCGGTGATCCGCGTCCTGCTCTCTGCTCCCCGGCTGCTTCCGTCTCTGAGTCCGCCCCTCGGGGGGGATGCCCCTCTTGCGTCACAGGCGCGACGTCACGACGCCGCCTGACCAACCCGTGACTGTCATCACCGCGCAGTGACGTCGCAACAACAACAACAACAACAACAACAATAACAATAGTTATATTAACTATAACTATGATAATTATGATGAGGTTTGGTTTTCATCCTCTGTGAGATTTAAATTGTCACTTATAAATTAACATTCCATATATTATTACTATTATATATTAACAGTATTTAAAATATGTGATTAACACAAACCTTCGTAACCAAACCACCGGGGGATTCTAATCTCATGCAGCCATTGACTGAGAGCATTGAACAAATCAGTCAGAATCTTGTTTCTGGAGACAGAATGATTCAGAGTCTGTGAAGTTAATGTTAAACCACAAACTGAGCCGCACATGTTGTTGTAGTCAGACATCAACACAATCACAAAGTCAGCAGCCTTAAGAACCGTCACATCCCTGAATGGCTAGAATTGCTGTCACTCTCTCTGTTACATGTAGGCGTTCGCATCCTACTGGACAGTTAAGTCTAAATATCCATTTCTAAATGTGAAAAAAAGAGTGGAAGTTAGTGAGAGTTGAAGTTGGTGCCTCTCTGTCTGCGACATCTGAGATAGATATGAAAGTCTGTGAGCGTAGACACTACAATGCAGTGTTGGTCGGGCCTTTATCTGTAACCTGACCTTGGGCACCGTGAAGAAAGAGAAGGGAGTATCTGTGGAATTAGATTAGGCTCTCTTCTCCTGTACAGATATAGAGATGCAGTAGCATATACAGAAATGTGTGAGGATGGTTAAAAATTCCTCAACAGTTAAAACGTGGACAACAAATAAATTCAAACTCAAGTGCTCGAGTGCCAGAATCTTCTTTCCTGGTTTCTTCTCAAGTGGGACTCAAGAATACATTTAAATATGTGATAGAGGAGAGTCACTGAAGTGATGGTGCCTCCCCTGTGTGGGAATGTCTATTAAACCAAATAACACGTTACGTCATGAGTTCCATGATCTCTGTGTCCTGTGGCATCAAAATCATTAGATCCCACAGGAAAGCTAATTTTAGTGTGATGAAAACACCTCATCCATAATTCAGACGACACGATAAAAGTCTGTTCACATGGAATTCAACCTGTCCAGATCAATAGTTCCAGATTCACTTCATAATTTGGAATCCATCAGAGCTGAAACAGCCTCAATAGAGGCTGATTGTAAATGCTGACAGGGTGTAGCAGTGAATAAAGGTTTAGTATGTGCTTATATAATAAGTGGATGGGTACAAGCGTTGCCATAGGGAGATGGGGTGGAGGGCTGAGGTTGGACAGGCCTTTGAGTTACGCAATGATTTCATTCAGTGGCTCCCTGAGGAGGCATCAGGCCAAACATGCGCTCAGCACGATATGAGCCAGGATTTAAACCTTGACCTTTGTGACGTTATTCATGTCCTTTGTTTTCTGTCTCACTCTTGTGTGCAACGTTAAATCTACTTTTTTCCATCCCAGTGAACACATACCTCCAAGCTGTGCTGAGGCTCTGCAGGACGACAAGCTTCAAACCAATCAACACTAATTAGCAGGTGTCACGTGACCCCACAGAAAAGAGCTGATGTCTCTGGAGCCAGGAAACCCATGAGTGAAAACATCCCAGCGATGAGAAGATGATTTGTGATCGTGCTAAACTTTGTTGGATTTCTTTCTGTGTTGCCCTCGTGGCTCAGCACTGCTGCTGCCTGTCCAGCGTCCAGGTGGAGAAAACACCTGAGCAGAGAAAACTGCTCGTCCTGCCCAGAGTCGCCTGCTCTGCCCGGAGAATAAAAGCTGTGTTTGCTCCGTCAGTCAGAAATAATATACATGTGAGAGGTAGGACCGCTGAGTATGTGTGATTCAATACACGGTGAATGCTCACAGTCATTATTTATATGTGTATCTGGCTTTTAAATGTCCCATCGTTTGCCTTCAATTTTTGTAACTGTGTTGTGAAAGCTGACAAAGAATCATGTTTATTATTATTATATTTATATTGTATGTATTCAATCCATTTGTCTATTTTTTAACTGTCCTCCTGATCCTCTGTCCTCAAACAAACTTTTTTATTCCAATTTGTCAGACGCGTCGGGGGCCACAGTCCCAGTGCCTCAGTCTGAGGACTCGTGTGGAGTGATGTCGAGCAGAGAGAAAAACCAGAGCATCTTCTTCCTCAGCAGATATGACAGCTGCTATGTTCAGATTGAGGTAAAAACACGAGAACATTCAGCGTGAGAATTTGATTGGCAGGAAATATAACACATAGGAGGAAAGTAGGTAAATACTTTTGCCTCCTAAGTGAAGAGTTTTTTAAATTTCTTATTGTGGCTCATAATAAAGCAGTAGAATGTTTTTAATGGTAAAAAATTTGGAATCTATTTGTTCAGTAGGAAATAGTGGAAAAGTTGCAGACATGTAAATATAAATGAGTCATCCAGATGTGCATGTTCATTTGTGTTTGCATGTAAATCCAATAATAGCAAAAGTTTCCTAACGTCCATGTTGTGATGACCTTTGACCCTCAGAGCACCAGAGTGGTCATACCTCTGCATGTCCAGCTGAAGGGAGAGGATCAGTGGTTCAGGGTGAATATCAGCTGTCCTCTGATAAGGAGACAGGGTGAGCGGACTCCGCTGAAGCCAACATGTGAGTGGAGACGGCTGAAGGAGCAGTTAAAAGTCAATGGCACATTTTTCTTTCGAGGCCGGTTTGGATTTCTCTCTGTCTTTACAGAATGACATCATCTGTGATGTACAGTACAGTCTTTTCACTGCACCAGTTTAGAAGCTTAAACACACGCTGCTCTTCTCTAGTGTTGCCTGGAAAGTGTGGCACAGACAGAGCTCTGCGAGTGGACTGTGGCCATCAAATCATTTCCAGTGACGCCTGCTACAAACTGGGCTGCTGCTATGATGCTAGTGATTCCACCTGCTACTATAGACTCAATGGTGAGATTGATTTTTCCTTACTTGCAACATGCAACAAATATAAACATACTGGACAACTTGCTCCTTTTTAAACCTCTAATAAAACTCCTCCTGTCTGCTCACAATCCCTCCAGCTTGCTCTCTAGACGGACATTTCGTGTTCTCGGTGAAGGCCACAGACGCAGACCCGCCCATCACTCCCAGCAGCCTCATAGTCAAAGATCAGCCCCAGTGTTTCCCTGTGGTCGCCACCGCAGACACGGCCGTCTTCAAAATCGGAGTCAGAGACTGTGGTGCAAAGAAGAAGGTGATGCTGCTGCTCATCAAGAATGATATGTCATCAAGTTAAATCACAGCAGAGGTCACTGTCAACTTCAAACAGCCACAGGGTTAAAACTGTCTCACAACAGGAGCTGATGATTTCACTCTGTTGCAGGATCAATCATTTCATGCCTCAGGAAGGACTTAATTTTTCTTGCACATGACTTGAACATCAGTGACAAGTTATTTGAATCCATCTTTCTCCGTCTGGCTTTTAGGTGGATGGAGATGTTGTGATCTACGATGTGGAGGTGGAGCAGCTGCACACGGACAGATCATCCAAACATTCCCCGTTCAGGTCGGGTTTGACCTCTGCTGCACAGTATTGTAGGGAGGACTTACCGGTTATGAAAACATTATATTATAGTTATACGTTATAAGTTATAAGTTTGGGGTTTTAGTCTCCAGATCCGATGTGAGTATGCAAGATCAGATCTGCAGCCTGCAGCAGACGTGCGGTCCTTGTACGCTGTGACGAACCCACCGTCTGTGGTTGCACTGGGAACCATCAGAGTGCAGATGAGAATAGCCACAGGTAATAAAGTGAAGAACAGTTGTTGTGCTGCTTGTTTTGTCCTTAGAACCAAACCTGAATGATTGTATTTGGGATTATTGTTCTAGATGCATCTTTCACGTCCTTCTTTCCTGAGGAGCAGCTTCCTCTGAGTTTGCCCCTGCGTAAAGCTGCTTATGTGGAAGTTTCCATCGCACAACCTTCCCCAGACCCGACACTCTCCCTGCGGGTGCAGGATTGCTTTGCCCACCCTGTGTCCAGACACTCTGTGTGGATGCTCCTGTATGACGGGTAAGATGACGGAAATGACAGAGGTAACACAACAAGCTCAAAGCTCCACAGGCCCTCCTCATTAAACCACATTCAAAACTCACTAGATCCCGATTTCTATTTGTTTCTGCACCAAACTGCACAATCCTGCAAACAAACAAACACACACGGGTGGAAACATCACCTCCTCGGGGAAGGTCATTATTTGCATGGATTACTGTGCAGCTGACTATTGAATTATGTCCTAGATGCCCAAACCCTTTGGATGACATGAGAAGCTCTGTCCCTGTGGACAAGCAGGGGAGGACGACCTCCCACTCCCAAGTGAGGAGGTTTGATGTCAAGACGTTTGCCTTCTTGGACCCTCAAACAGGTCATCCAAGTGTGGAGGAAGTAAGGTTTCATGAGTGAAACATTGTTCCCGGTGAAACAGCTTCTAAGGGAACTAGTTGATTGTGTAATCTCTCTCGTAGATGTACTTCTATTGTTGGGTGGAGATCTGCACAGATGATGTCGACTGTGCTCAGAGTTGTGCCATCATTTGTGAGTACTTCATCATTGACCTTGTGCGTCGTATGTTTGTGTCCGTGTGGTTGTTTATATTTCCCCTCTCCTCCCGCAGCATCTGAGGGTGAGAGACAGAGAAGAGAGACCACGTCTGACCAGCTCCAGTTGGTGTCCTTAGGGCCACTGATGCTGGGACAGAACAACACTGCAGTGGAAGACACTCCGTGTGTGAGACAGAACACAAGTAAGTCAGCACAAAACTAGAACTTCACTTGGAGAGCGTCTACAGTCTACTTCTGAAGCCTCACTTAGATTCAATAGATCCACATTTCTATTTGGATCTGCACACACTCATAAATATCAGGCTCCTTTTTTTTTTTCTTTTTCATAAAGATCCATGAATTCTTGAATGAGCTTTCTGAGCTTCGTTTAAAATAAATAAAAACCTAACATGAATGTTTTCTCCCTCTTCCAGTGTTCCAGGTGATGGTGTACATCGTCTGTGGTGTTGGTGCGGCCCTGCTGCTGATCCTGCTCTTCATTGTGTGGTCGAGCATCATGAAGTGTCAGAAGACAAAAATGCAGCAAGCTTGTCAAGCTCAAGTTGACAGTGACCAGTAAAACATTTGACCGTCTCTAATGTGCATTCAATTTTATTTTGACCTCAGGTTTGGATTCTTACTGGTGTGAAAGTAAAAAGCATCAGGTTTTGATCAGATCACTTAGTTATCATGCAAAGACGTTATCAGAATAGTTTATTAACACATTCCTTTATAACAAAGGTTTACAATGAAGAGAACAGAGAAGCAGTGAAATGAGCAAATGGAAATCTTGGTAGTTGACTCAGTAAGGTCTGAACTTTCTCTGTGCTCTCAGCAGAGCTATTCTCTGCTTATCCTCCTCGAACTTTTTCCTTAGTTCAGCAATATCTGGAAAAAAACAGAACAAATGATTGTATCAGACATTCTGTTTTTACAAACCGTTATTACTTCTCCTTCAGACAAATTCTAGCCTGCAGAGTAAAGAATAAACTAAAAAGACAATAGGTTTACGATGTCTCAGTAGCGCTGTTCAAATATAAGCAACTTACGTTCTTTTTGTGTGTTCCTTTGCTGCCAGGTGTAGAAGTTCATGAGCTCCTTCCTCTTCTTCTTCCTCATCTCTTTCTGTAATGTCCTCTTGTTGGCCGCCTCACTGTGGGGACGGGCCTTGGCGCCCTTGTGCCCTTTCGTGACTTTCACCCAGCCCTCTTCGTCCTCTTGCTCCTGCTCAGCCTCATTCCTCTGCCGCTGCTCTTCCTGTGACAAAAACAAAACCCAGGTTGAGTCGCACGTTCTCGATGGAGGCGTGGGGCGGTGGGATGCTGGAGGACGAGCTGCAGGATTCTCACCTCTTTTTTCCGCTTGTCGTAGCCCTCCATAAAGGAGTCGACTATTTGCTGTAGTTTGTCCGGCTTAATGAAAGTCTCTGAGTATTGGTGAATCCATTCTGGTGTGAGAAAACACACCACAGAATGTGTGTGTCATAAAACTGATTTGTTTTGACTCACTAAGCTCATCAGAAGAAGAAAAAAAGCACACAACTCACTCTGTACGCCTGTCTTCACTGGACGCTCCTCCGTGCAGACCACCAGGGGCGAATCATCTGGGTGTGATTTAGCTGAATTTACACTGGAGGAGTCTTGGAACACAACATATCCAACTTTGAAACCCTGGAGGAGGTGGACAGACACACAAAGAGGTCAAACACTCTGACAGAGGATGCACTCGTAGTGTGAATGTTTGAAAGGAGGAACACAGCACCGACCGTCTTCTCAGCTGGTCTGAAGAACTTGCTCAGTTTGGGTGCGGACTCCTGGACGGAGCCTGGATGGTCTCTGAGCTCCACCGACTGAACGCAGCCGAACTGTGAGAATAACTCTCTGACCACGGCCTGGAACACAAACAGCAGGACAGTCCGCAACTATCGTCCCACTTTTATTCTGAGTTATTTTTCTAGGTCTTGGACAATATGTCTTCGTGTACTGTTCTTTTGTTCTGAAGCTGGAACAATCTCCCCATGGGGACAATGAAGTATATTTGACTGGATCTGTATTTTTGTGCTGTATTTTGTCATGTGTTTTATTTGATGGTCACACTGATTCAGAGGACAGTCGTAGACATATTTACCTCTGAGCAGTACGGGGGGATGTTGAGGACAAACAACGTCCGGTCCAGAGGTCTGTGTGAATTCTTCTCCGCTCGAACTCTGTGTTCTTTCACATAAACCTTGTGTTGAGCAGGAGAGTCTGAGCTGAACTTCAGGGACAAGACTGTGAAGAAGAGAAGACGGAAACAAAGAACATCTGTGAACATCAGGCGGACCCCGTCATAAACAAGGCTACAGATCAATAACCACCATCACGGTCAAATCACGAGTATAAACTTCTGTCCTGGTGTAAATATGTGTAGAAATATTCTTCGTTTTATCGCAAAATACCTGCAAATCCTCCAGGAATGATACAAGGCTGCCCACTAGCATGTTTCTTCTTGGGCGGCGCCATTTTGATGTGACCTTTCACACCGGAAGTACAAACCAAACGTAAAGAAAATAATTTAACCGTCTGTGTTTATTATTATTTTACATTTGTATTCTTTATTATAATTATATCATTGTCATTATTATATATCATGACAACTACTCCTGTAATTATATTAAAACTACCTGTGTATTTGCATATATACAAATAATATAATACGATTATATTATTTTAACAATTTCTTTTTTTTTACTATTATCTATATTACTTTATCATATCCACACATTTATTTATTATCATTATTTTTCTAATTCTATCCATATATATTTATCAATATATATAAATTGTGTACTTTGTGAAGTACTAGAAGTGCTACACAAATATTCATACATACATATAAAATGGGTAAACTCAGACTTTTGGACTTTGCTCTTATAAATAATAATTCAAATAAAATGTTGAATATTTGGTCATCCACTCTTTGTTTGATTATATTTTCATGGTGACACTTATTTAATAGTCATCATATGGAACGCAGGAAAAAAAACAAATCTCAGACAACATCTACAAAGCTAAATATTTAATGGTGACATTTCACATGTTTCACTCTCTAGGCTCCTCTCGACTGACTGACAAGCGTCTGAAAGTAATTTACAGTCCTTGAAGATAAATCAAGTGTAACGAATACAAGAAATAACTAAACAAATGCCAACTGGAACACGAGACAGCCGAGTAAAGCCATCGACAGAACACACAAGAAACTCGATACCACAAAAATGAGAAGTGGCTCGTTGAAATGATCGCAGTTCCGGTCCTTCATGATTTTCAACCACAAGCAACTCTTGATTATTTGGATGGTAAGACATTGGATGTGGTTTAAATTAGGTCTGCCCCCCCCCCACACACTTTGAAAAGACATGCAGACAATATAACTGTTGATGCACAGGCCCTTTTTCTTCTAAATTGAGATGTTTGGGTTAATTAAGAGTTAAACTGGAGTATTAAAAAAAAAAAATAACTCAACATGTTTAGATTAGGTGACATTGAATTGTAAAAAAAAAAACAACAACCCTAAACAGTTAAATTTGGCGTCCCCCACCACATTGGATTAAAACAACAGACACCTCACGTTTCTTTCCACTGGTCCATCTAAGAAACAAACGGGTGAAATTTGGAAACCACAAAAGAAAAAAACAGGACGTCGACATCCATGAATTCCATGTTCCGGAGTTGCCATGTATATCAAACGTGTAAAAATCTTTGCTATGAGAATGATGGCCGCTGTCAAGATGAACCACAGTTCATATCTAAACACTGAGAATGCAGTAATATTCACTAAACATGAGTTATATCTTGATGCGGAAGGCGGTGGCCTGTGAGTTGGGGGGCTCAGCGGTGGTGCTGGACTGTGCAGTGGACTTGAACAGAGCTTTTAGGATGGTCTGTGGGTCGACCTCTGGAGTGGGATGAGAGGAAGAGCGCTGACCAGCGGGACGAGACAAGGAGGGAGGCAGACCGTCTTTCTTTGTGCTGCTGCCTGGGGTGTCACTGAGCCTCCTGCAGGAGCCCGGGAGAGAAGAGTGTCACATGAGATAGGGTTTTGCAAGAAATACTGAATTTGCTGAATGTGATTTAATGTTTTTGATTTGCCAACAGAATCATCATATGTATGATCCCGTGAAGAATATCCTTATTTGTACATGTACTAAGTTTTGTATGGGTTCTGTAAAGGTTTAAATACAACCTGTTAGGAAGCTAAGCCTCACAACTCGATTGTCCTTGATCCAAAGTTTAATAAATGTTTCTGCTCAAACCATCCTGAAACTTCCTCCATCAGGAGGTAGAAAGCTTAAAAAAAACATTTATCTATATGTTACACAAAATAACCCAATTCCAAAATGTGTTTTCTGGGTCACTGTTCAAATGACAATGACCTTAATACTCACTGCTAGATTATGTTGTTAACATGAATATTTAATTTGAGGCATATGAGGGATGTTTATACTTAAAGGCTAAATATGCTAAATTTAGTTTTTGCATGCAGACACGGTTACACCAGATTAATTTGGAATGAAGAAATGAGGCCCTGCAGGTTCACTTACAATAGAATGGGCTGATCAGACGTGATGACATTTCCCTGAATGTGAAGGTTACACTTCATGGGTTGGCCTGGAGACGAATAAGGAGCAAAGTTATTATACACAGAAACACCGTAACTTCATCACTCTGGTGAGTCGTAGTCTCTGCAAAGCAAAGTATAACCAAGCAGGTTATCGTCCTTCAGTTCAACAAAAACTCTTATAACTATATACAAAATTGTCCTCAACCATTAAACGTGTCATCTGTACTCTATTCATGTATGCAAAACAAGACAGTCCCCAAAACCTAGACACCCCTCTGATTGCGTGTGTCCTTGCTACTGGCACTCACCGTCCAGGCAGCGGTTGTTGTACTTCCTGTAAGCACTGACAGCGTCCTCTTTGCGGACAAACACCACTTCAGCCACACCAACCTTCACCAGGCGTGCTCGCTTCAAGGCACCACACACACAGAACAATTCCTGTGGAGGAATAGCACAAGCACACACTGCATGAGTCATCGTGTTACAACAGCACTCAGCACACCATTGAATATTGAATATAAAAGTTTGTAGTGAAAGAGTTTGATTCACTCACAACTATGTCTTCCTCAGTGACCCGGGGATGCAAATTGTTCACTGTTATTTTTGTCCCCTCCAAAGGACTGAAGATGGGCTGGAAAGAAATAACAGCACATGATAAAGCATCTGGAACAGAACGTACTAATTTAAAAACGAAGTGTGTTTTCACAACAACACCTTTTAGTCTGGTTAAATTGAACTCTGATTTGGTAAGTACTGTTTTTAGTGCAGCGATTTGTCAATGTTTCACAACGGAAAGTCCCACAAGTGAAACATGTATCGTATGCAAGACTTCATGTTCGAGTGGTGGCACTAATGTTCTCATAAAGCATTTGAGTAATCTCTGTATGCTTTTGTTTTGTAAAGGATTTAACCCGATCCAAGCCATACAGCAATGATAGGAATCACCATTTGCATACAGAGGTACTAGCATACAGCAGTTAAATACATTATACAAGCTGTTAAATGGGTTTCGCAACATCTGATGGGCTTAATACAATCTCAATCAAGCTCATCTTGGGTGGCTCCTCTAAATAGGCTTCTATAGAATGTGTTGCATCCTATGTAAAATACCCTGAATAAATATAAAATGGTTACTTGCTACAAAAGAAAGGAGTACCTTCTGACCTACAGCTCCAAGTAAGAGATGTTTACCTGAGGGGGAGCAGGAGCAGGTGTGCTGGCTACTGCTGTGCCTTGCTGCAGGCTCCTGGAGATTGGCTGTAAGGCTGCTGCTGAGGATCGGGGAGGAGCGATGCTGCTGTTGGACCGGGCGGGAGTCACCGGGACCGGAGGACGTGGGGCTGTATAGGCGTCATTTTTAACCACTTTGGTTATTGGTGCCGACATGGAGAAGGCGGAGCCAATTGTACCAGACTATATGAAATAGAGGAGTGGAAAAGAAGAGTTTGATTCAATGCCAGGATGTAATAACCAATATAATACTTTATAATACTACTAAATGTGTGCTGTGTCCTCGCCCTTACCCGTGGTTGTAGCATGTTTGCAGTAGTAATCTTTATTTGTTTACTGGAGGTGGCATTCAGCTCATTTGAGACCGGCTGCAGGATATAAAAGGACATCATTAGAACCATGTTTTACAGAGTTAGTCACTAAAGTAAAAATACCAATCTCTTTCAGATTGACATGTAAACACAAGAGTTACTCATGTCATCTTTCAACATTAAATGAAAACCAGCTCTACCTGTGTGCCTGGACGTATGCCACTTGACATCCCTAACGGCCGTTGCTGTGAAAGGAAGCATCATGTATTAGTAAGCATGACAAAATGTTCAAACAATTCAATAGACACACTTTCAAGAAGGCTACGCTGCTGATTCTACACAAACACAGCAGCTTATTTTAAACCAACCTGGATGGTCTTTGTTATTTTTAGGGGTGGGGTGGCAGTTGCCATAGATCCTCCAATACTCCTCTTGAGGCTCAGCCTATCGCGAGCATCCATCATTCTCTTATTAGTGCTCAGCTGTGGGGTTCCACTGCCCCTCAGTACATGTACATTTGGACCAAACTGCCGTGTGTTCATTCCGCCAGGATTGTTGTTGGTGTGTATCTGTATCTGCTGCACAAGTGTCTGGCTCTGTAGCTGGTGTGTTACTGCTGTCTTTGGCGTGGCCTGTGCAGGAACAGTAAACTGCCCTTGTTTGCGTGAGTTGATCATTTGACGTGCATCCTGCACTCCTCCTACTCCTCCTCCTCCTCCTCCCCTGCCACGGATTTTGAAGCGAGCATCTTTCTGTACCAGCTTTTCTCGGGCATCCTTCACTTGAAAACCTGAGGGGTGACAGGGAATTGATAGCAAATTTGGGATTAATACCTAAAACATACCACTCGAAGATCAGTTGAACATAAAGGCATTTTTATTTGTCTATGAAACATTGGTAGCTTTTACCTGCTGCTGCTCCTCCTCCTCCTCCAAGCCGCTGTCTGACATCAACTCCAATCTTTTGCCGGGCATCAAAACTTTTGCCAGCACCTCCTGCACCCCATCCAAACGTGGGCCTAAAAAAACAACAACAATAAAACAATTGGTACTATAACACACACATATCTACTTAACACATTATAATAACCACAAAATCACAGAAATACTAAATATTTTACAATACAACGTTACATACATATATATTATATATCAGGAATCACAAATATAATAAGGCAACTAAATAATAGCTCACATATAAATGTATCACATGTAAACTACATTTCCTGAAACATTAATGATGAGAAAAATGTTTTCAACTTGGTAATGAGACAAACCAACGTTATAGTTTAATATAGTCGTTTCAAAAACCTTGTTATTTTACTACGTGAGGGCGAAACTTGTTTTGCTGCAACATTTACATTATTAGCTCACTGGCTAGTTTAGCAAGCTGTAAAGCTACAAACACGAGCAGAGCAGTCGCCGCTTCTCCACCTCTGCGCTACTCGGCCGACTGAAAATTCAATATTTCAAAACAGCGGGGGACACAGATTTAATTTTACATTAGCTCCCAACTCGGAGGCCTGGAGATAATATCAGCTACTTAGCTTAGCCTTTACGACCTGGCTAGCATCGGCTAACGTTAGCATACAGTGGTCGACTAGCTAGCAGCAGCGCTCAAGCTCCGTCACGCACTTTGTTTGAATACGACGAGTTGGCGCGTCGTCGCCGAGCGATTACAAACCAGCACATTTAGAGGTTTTCTACCGTTTCGCTGCGGCCTTCGTGTTAATACCGCGCCGTCGAATCACCTCATCCAGGGAGACGTCTGCCATTTTCTCTCACCGCGTCGCGTTTGACAAATCTTTATGTACGACTACGGAAGCCGAGTCCACCCACAGTGCACTGCGGCCGACGGGAGTTGGTGTTTCGCTGGATTGTTTTAACTTCCTTCTTTAATTTAACGAATTTAAACTGTTTGTTTTTTTTAAAAGAACGAGTTTGATTGAAACACAGAATAAACGGACTGAATGAAACCCTCGCACCGTCACTCACACATATATTATAATCTATTGACTTTGTAAAGAATGGGAGGAATCCGGATGTTAGTTACCCACAAACCCTTGCGCCTCACGCCCACTCTTTGACAACAAACATTAGGACCATGTGTTTAAAACGTTTTAAGGAATCAACCGGACTCAACGTGACTCTGATGGTTTATTAATAATCCCCTCTCTCTCTCGGTGGAGTCTCCTCACACTGGACGGACATGTTGACACCGAGCAGACACTGACACCCTGACACAGAACACCGGGGCTCCCGCTCTATGCTCGTGCCCGCGCCCTCTGCACCTCATGTCTTAAACTGATGAGTAAGGAAAATAACGACGCGGGGTGACGCCTGTGTCCTCGTTCAAACTACGAGATGAATTTTTGAGCGGGTAAAGGTCTGACCGCTGAGGTGACTCACCTACTTTGTGAGATGCCTCGTGGGACCAGGACCTTCCCCGAACCCCTGAACTGTGAACAACAAACCTCCCACCTGATAACAGATCCCAACTGAAGCCTGCTGCAGAAGATAAACTCCCTCTGTCAGTGTAAGGACCATAGACTGTATATAAAGAGGTCAGGACACTCTGTCCTCATGTGTCTTACCGGTTTTAAAACACGTCTCAATTGTTATTTGTCATATATTTACATGTACAAGAAGAAAGTTCTATTTGAAAAGAAGAAAACAATAAAAACAAACACTGTTCAAAAGTGCAAACATATTTGTCTTCAGGTTCACGTTCTCTCCTTACAACATATTGCACAATCCCTCATAGTGTTTTTTATATGTAATTGTGTTTCCTATTGTCAGTTCTGCCATATTTGCAGTACAGACAGGATTGTAACTCCTATACATTCCAACCGTAACTACCTACTTTTTAACTTTGTTACTCTATTACTTTGTAACTTTGTAACTTTGTAAATACCTACTTTGCTCTACAATCAACCACCACTACTTCCTCTTGCACCTCTCTTTGCACTGTTGTATAGTTTTGAACATCCTGTAAACATTATTTTATTGTTATATATATATATATATATATTTTTTTTTTTTTACTGCACCTTTCACTGGTAGCTGCGGTCATTTCTCCATGCTTCATTGTGTGATGGCATTCTATTCTATTCTATTCTATATAAGTACACAGAACATACAAGTACGCAACATATTAAGGACTCAAAACATAGTACACATTACAACAAAGTATGGAGTCATAATATATATATAGGTGTTATAAATACTATACAAATACACAACAGCACAGTCCTTGTATGTGTAAACCTGCAATAACAATTCTTTCTATATATTTATTTATTTATTTATTTATTCTGCTCTTATCTTCTTCCCTCATTCTTTATATTTATCTATTATCTTCTCCTGACGTGTGCTCCATGTTCATTTTCTGTGCAGGTACATTGACAGCGAAGTTAAACCGGAGTCAGACACGTGCTCATACCTCAGACCGTTATGGTGACGTATAAACTACACGTCCCATCATGCAGCGGGGCAGCTCCAACCTGCGGGGTCGATCGGTGCCTCGAGCTCACTGCAGCCGCTTCTCGTCGCTGCCTGTCGGATCTGCTGGAGGAGAAATGGCCGCTGCTCTGTCCCGTGCTCTCAAACTACCCGGTAAGATCCAGTGTACACAGACACACACACACACACACACGCACACACACTGAGCATGAAGGAGAATTTAAATACAGATGAACACAACAGATGATCATCCTCAGTCAGAGGTGGTCTCAGTCCTGATCACACTTCTGCTCCATAACCGCTGTTCATGTTCCATCCGACATGTTACACATGATGGAGTCTGTGTGTGTGTGTCTGTGTGTGTTAATGCAGAGCAGCATGCTGATGTCTGAGTGTGTGTCTGTGATTGTGTGTGTGTGTGTGTGTGTGTTAGCAACCAGCTAACAGCCTCTGTCACCAGCAGGGCTCGATGATGAATGAGACATCTGATGTTATCTCAACCATCAAAACAGCCACTTATGTGCATTTGTAGTTGTGTTATCGTCACAGTATTACACAGTAGTTAAGATATACGCAGTACTAGTATGGCTGGAAGCTATTAGACTCAAAACACATCTGTTTACATCAGTCTAATATCTCATCCATCCTTCAATAATCAGGTTTTAGTGATGTACAGTCATGTGTCTTTGCCTCCTAACCTGAATTATAATTAAAACATGTATTATTATTATTATTATTAAGCCAGCTTACAGTTACTAATTACTGTTTTACTGTAAATGACAAAAAATATAAATACATAAAATCATTTTTAAATAAATGTATGAGAAGTAGATGAGAAACAAAAAGGTGATTCAGGATCAATAGTAACAAATAAGATGATTCAAAATTTGACTTTCTTCTTGTTGTTTTACAACAACAATCATTATAATCACAACTGTAAACTGTGTTTATTACAGGCTATTACAGTTTATGAAGTGTTTTTACATGGTTGTAAAATGATTAGAACATAATAATGAAATTATATGACACAAGCAGGTATTAAACAATGGTGTAATGAGTAAAAAGGCTTTTAGAGGTGATTTAAAAGATGCCACTGATTCTACGAGCCTCACTGTTTTAAAACCGATCATCACACTTGAGTTAAGTGAGAGAATATATCAGTAATTATGCATCAATAATATATCAGCAATGTATCGTAAATCAATAATCACTAGTCCCACCCGCTCTCACCGAGGGACCATACAGGACGTTTAATCCTCACACGCTCTTTGTGTGTCTCTTCAGGGAAGAAGGGCTCGGCCCTTGGGGAGTACGACCCTCTCACCCAAGCAGACAGCGAGGACGAGAGCGAAGAGGATGACCTTGTGCTCAACTACCCCAGAAACGGCCTCGGCAGGGACGGCTGCCTCGGAGCGGGGTCCTCAAAGCTGCGTGGCGGCAGGTCTGGAAGACTTGTGGGAGCCACGGACGAGGCTCAGGAGGATGAGGAGGACGAGGAGGAGGATGAGGACGAATGGAGAGAGCGACTCCCCAGCAAATCCCGGCAGGACAGACACGAAATGAAGGGCCCGCAGTACTGGAGCCACAGGGACTCGAGCAGGGACAGGTCGGGGGAGGACAGAGGAGGGTCCGGTTCGCTGGGGGGCACCGGGCTGGGGGTTCACAGCGCAGAGGCAGAGGCGAAGAAGCTGAGGATGAGGAACGCAATCCGAAGTGCGTTCTTCCTGGTGCCTCTGGTTTGTGCCATGCTGGTGGTGTTGCTGTGTGCGTTCCTGATCCCCTGCAGGAAGGGAGAGCTGGAGAGACTTCAGTGGGAGAGAGCACTGGGAGATGCAGGAGGTAAAAACCACAACCTGTGACACGTGTAATAAACTGATGTGGCTACGTTTTATTATTTTCTCTTATTATTTGTCATGAGAATCACATTGATTAGAGCCGAGCCACCACTCATGCTGCTCCACTGTGAGGATTTACTGAGGAGTCTCTTTGGCGAGACGAAGCTGGCTCACCCTTCAATTACTCAACTGTAATTACCACATGTTCGGTTTCAACAGGCACCATGATAAGTGTTGTAGAGTGGCAACAAATCCAAACCCACGCTTTATCGACCACGGAAGAATATTTAGATAAATGCCCTCTGATGACACAGCCAAGAAATTGAAGCCTAGTCCCATTAAAAACAACCGTCCACTGATCGTTACACTGTTTATAAAGCAGCTTTTTTTTAAATCAACCAGGATTCTTCTGGTGGGTGTGTTCATTTTGTTTTGCCGTCTCCACCTAGGTGTCACTCCACCTGCTCTGGCGTTGTGGGACGTCGATGGTGATTCGGTGGAGGATGTGTTCCTGGGCGTCGCTGAATGGACAAACGAAACCCATCTCACACAGAGGAGCAAAAGTACGTGGGAGGAGTTCTCTGATGTGTCAGTCTTCTGTATTAGGTCCAAGTTCAAGAGATTGAGAGAAGAGAATCTAACAAACGCCTTTGAATAGAAAACTGATGTAACAAACATTTCGTCCTCCACAAAAGATGTAATTTCCTCTGAGCCGCTGGTTCTTTCTTCAGAACAGACTCAGTTTCTTGCACAATGTTTTCAAAGTCCTGAAACTCATGATGATGTTGAGCTGATGAGTCAAAACATGAAGTATTTTGTTATTTGTGAAACCCAGTATTACTTCACGCTCCGCATTTTCACGCAGGCGGGAGACTGATCTTCTGATATTCCCACTCAAACTTCGTTCTGTCTTTATTATAAACCCTGATACCCACAGTAATATCTCTTGTACAACTTTTCTCACTTCGACGTCCTCTCTCTGTCCCAGTTTACAGCGCTGTGGCGTTGTCTGCAGTCAGTGGTCAGGTGCTGTGGAGGAAGGTCATGGCGGAGTCTGTGATGTGCATCCAGTGTGGTCTGCAGTACAGCTCGCAGCCGTCGCCTGTGTGTCTCCTCATCAGCAAATCCATCCTCATGGCAGTCAACGGCACCACAGGTTAGAACACAAGGTCCTCACGCGGACGTAACACCAGACAACTACAAACCTCTCCACCTTCTGTTGTCGCTCTCAAGCAAAACAAGGTCAAAACGGTTTCCTTTCACTCCCCAGGGAAGAATTTGTCGTCAGTCCAGATGAAGAACATTGAATCCCAGGCGGTGTTACTTCCAGACCTGCAGGGCGACTCAGTCCCGGATCTGCTCATCGCCACCCTGCCTGCAGATGAGGTACAGCCACAGATGTCCACAAACATTTGTCTCCCCTGGCATCAAACATTTGTGAAACTAAGTCAACTCAACCTCTGCAGTGAACTGAGAGTGAGCTTTAAATGCTGCATATACAAGATTTAAAGATTGATATGCAACAAGATGTGTTAGACTCTACAAACAAAACTCATTCACACACAGCACAGTTGTCAGGGGCAGGCTGAGGTCACGCAGGCTTTAGAAAGCAGGGATCAAACCACCGACACTCTGGTTAATGAAAGACCCACTCTACCTCCAAAGCCATTTTAGTGAATAGTTAAACTTTGGTCTTTTAAAAATAGATCTAAGATTGAGCAATGCAAATTACACATCCAGTAACTCCTAATCCTACTGATCAGGTTCTCACGTCCAGAAACCACAGGCTGATTTCTCCTGTTTGCGTTTCCAGGCCTTGGATCTGTCCCTGACTTTGATCTCTGGACTGACGGGGGCGCAGCTCGGACGTCCCGTGCCGTTCAACCTCACTGGACAAGGAAAGCTGATCGGCCCTCTGCTGCACGAAACACAGAAAGGGGCCTTTTACATTCTGTTTGGACTCGGTAAAATATTAAATCTAAAATGTACAGACGCCACTCTCGAAAAGACTCTTTGTGACTTTGTGTGTCTGTGTCCTCAGGGAACGTGGAGGCCATCTCTCTGCGTGACATTTACATCCGTGCCACTGGGAAAATGCCCGTAACACAAGCTCTTAGAATCAAAGATCCGAAGTGGGAGGAGCTCAGGAAAACCAATTCCTCGTCCTTCATAGACATTTACAGGTTCGCCTCATGAGGGACATGTGTCTCTGGTTAGACTGTACAGACGTCTCTTTGTCTGTTAAACACTTAATCATGTTGCAGAGACACAGTTACAAAACCTGCTGCAGGCGTGTTACTTGAACTATACATACACAATACACACATATCATCCTAAGTAAACGTACACAGTTAGAGACACTGCAGCGATATCTTCCCCGTATGACTGAAATAATAAATATCGTCTCTCTAGGGGATCCGAGCATGTGGAGTTCATGCTTCCCCTCGTGGCCGGGTTTGGCAACAACCGCAACGCCCTGGACACAGTTTCGAACCTGAACTCCACCAGAAGCGACTGGGTGCTGGTGTACGGCTCCAGCAAACTGTCTGTCCTCAGGCAGAGGGACATGCACAAGAAATGGACCTTCAGCTCACCCCCCATCCACAGGTGAAGCTCTCGATCACAACGACTGAGGGAATGAATTCAGTCAAACCCAGATGAGTTAAATGTGAGAAATTTGAACAATATCCTTGAAAATATTTTTTGTCCTGTCGTAGCCAACCTGCCGCGGGACACTTCAGCGACGATGGAGTCCTTGATCTGTTCTTTCAACATGCAGCAAACGGTGTCATGGAGGTAAATATCAGCGCTGCACAACATTTCTCTTCTTTCTTTAGAAAATATTCACTTTGTGTTTGCTCTCCTCGTCTCTGTCAGGCACAGGTCATCGATGGAGCAACCGGGGTTCTTCTCTGGTCCGCAGAGTTTGTGTGTCCTCGACTCGTTTTGCAAACTTCTGCAATTTCCACCTCGACTGGCCAATCAGCTTTCCTCTTTTGGGCTAGCGAACCCATCAACGCACTGAAGAATGTTAGCAAGACAACCGTGAGTCTGACACAAGAAGATCATTGTTGCCATATATAAAACCTGTTGTCTTTGAGTTTGAACTGTCCTTATTGGCTGTTAGGTGGCGCCTGGTGTCGCCGCAGCAGAGCCGCTCATCAGAAAACTCTTCCTGCTGCATCCTGTGTATCCCACAATCCTGCTGGAGCTCGCCAGTACCACAGACACCACAGTCACCTCCGCAGGTAGAAGTCGTCACAGTTCAAATGTCCTCCAGCTGCACAACACTGTAGAACCACATCTGTATTATACACAGATTCTGTATCATAACCAATAACGTCTGCTTTGCCGAATCTGGTGCCACACCCTGACCGCTTGTTATCCAAAGCACTGATCAGCAAGTTGTGTTGAAAAGTATTTCAGTAGTTAATGAGTGAAGGATCCTGCCTTAGTGGGGTCAGGGTAAAAAGTATGTTCAACTAATCAACATGTTCTATTTTCTCCAACTTCCTGCTTTGACAGTGAGTTATCAGGAGCATCTGAAAGACGCCTCCTACATCACCGTGTCCTCCCGGCCCACGCCCGACTCCGAGCCCAGCGCTCGGATAGTAAAGCGCATGAGCCTGAGAGCCGCGATCATCAAAGCACAAATTGTGAGACTGGGGGAAAGCAACAAGACGGGCACATCCACCAAAACCGACGCGTTCGAGGTCAAGAAGTTCTTCCAGTGTCTGTCCTTCAAGCGTCAGGTGAGAAAGTGTGAGACGGTCAAACGAGGTAGAAGAGCAGCATTCAGTCACAAAGCTCATCGACGATAACTCTGTTTCTTTCTTTTTGTCCAGTGACGAGTCGCCGTGGTTACCCCGCGTCACATGAAGCGGTACGACTGAGAGGAAGCTCATGTTACGATGAAAGGGAGGAAATCTGTGGATAAGCTCTGCACAAGGACACGATAAGAATCCATCTGAGGCTGTTCACAGGCTTCTTACTAAGTTCACTTCTGCCGCCTGATCAAGAGACTTGTTTGAGTTTTGCTTTTATTGTTTTGGTTCAGATGATGTTTGGAGAATGAAAACGCTTATTTAAACTATTTAATTCAGCCTGCACAGTTTAATTGAATGTTTCTGATGTGGATGGCAGGACATTTCCTTTGAACAGTAGTTTATTACTGACTGAAGAACATTTTAATGTGTTTACAGTGTGCATCACTTCTTCATCTCCCTCCTCCGAGGCCAGTATATTCCTGTGGTGTAATCCTCATGTGTTTTGTCATATAAGCCTTTAACAGTGTTCTTTTTGTTCATCAATAACTTTAGAAGTATAGGGAGTCTGTAAATATTTAATCCTGTACAGTATTTATTGATTTGCTTTACTGTTTTGAAATGTTTTTGTTGGGTTGATCCTGTCAGATTTCGTATGGTTATATAATCAACCACTGCTTATCTTGTGGCTGCTAAAAGGTACGAGATTAAATGTGAGCCGCAAACCTCACATACGGCAAGAGAAAGTATGAAAATCCCTCCTGCGTCCTGTGTCCTTTATTTCAAGTGTCGTTCCAGAGGCTCAAAGGTTTTGTATTCATTGACCGGTGGTTCTCAGATCAGATCTGTTTGTTAAAATTAAATATTATGGGTATTTAGTGGAAATAGTTATTTCTGGTAAGACAGTTGTATTTATTTGTTTGTCTGTTATTTAGCCAGATTATAAAAAAAACTACTGGACAGATTATCATGAAGAGATGAGGTCTTTCTTTTTTTTTTTTACATTTTCCTTAATTTCTCAGCCAATAATTTGTGGAACTGGATCAAAAAATCTTTTATATGAGAATTTATATTTCTGTCATTGTCAACCTGCCTCCTTAAAGCAGCACAGGGTGGCGCTGTTGCTCCTCCAAGTCCAAAAGCCTCTTCCCTTTTCCGCATTGCTGATGAACCAGAAGACGTAAACATGTCTCCGGCCCTCGGTCGCTTGGTTTCCCGGCTGTCGGCCCTCGGACCGGCCCGCGCCCCGCTGACCCGCAGCCTGGGGCCGGGCAGGGCGGTGACACTGTGCCGGACGGCCGTGTGCTCACCGTCCGGAGCCATCCTGCCCAGACCCAGGAAGGTGAGTGTTGATGCGTTGGTGTGTGTTTGTGAGCAACAGCTGCACATCTGTTCACCTGCACCTTCTCTCTCACCTCTGGAAATGTGTAATAACTTATACAGACATATTCCTATTGGAGGTGGGAATCACAGGTTAACGAATGATACAACACATGGTCCTCCATACTATCACGATACAGCAATAATCGATCTATTGTACTTTCCATTGAACTGTTGACTCAGTGACGAATAAAGCATGAAACTCAGGGAGAGATAAAACAGGGATCTTCTCCCTGAGGGACGACACTGAAGTGTTTCATAGTAGAAGTCATGCAGCTGCTTGACATGAACTAACTTAGTTGTTTCTATGGTGGGATGTGTGACACTGGGGAGCAGACCCCCTTCGGCCTTGTCCGGATTGCTCTGGTAGTGGTGCCCTTCTTGTATGTGGGGACTCAGATCAGCAAGAACTTTGCTGCGCTGCTGGAGGAGCACGACATCTTTGTGCCCGAGGACGATGACGATGATGACTGAGGGGTCTGTTGGCTTCCTGGTTATCAGGTATCAAATCAGTGGCTTTGGTTGTGGGCTTCACTGTGAACTGTGGCAAAGCGCACGCAAGCACGCACGCACAAGCACGCACACACACACACACACTTGAGCAGTAGTTAGCACACTTAAAATCCTCTAACCTAGAGGGGCCCCTCCACTAGATAATGCACCAACACTACATATAGAGCTAAAATATTTCCTGTTCCCAGCCAGGATGAATAAAGCACAACTCACAACATGTAAAATTAGTCTGACTAACAACACGAGATCTTTTAGCTCACTCATGCAGCTGAAATGCACCAGTAGAGAGAGGAAGAGAGCAGCATTCATCTCTGTGTCCGTGTGTGCTTCATTCTTTTCTTTGTTGTGAATTTTGCAGGTGTGTTGGAACAGTCAGATTTGAAAGTTGTGTCAGTGTGTTTTGCTATTTTAACATAATGTTCTGTAAGCACCACTCACACCTCTTTTCTCTTTTCCTCCTCAGATCATGTTGCGTCACTACTACTGGGAGGAGTCTGAGCCTGTGAGCAGATAAATGCCTTCCTCTGCTGTGTTGTCAAGTCTCTTCAGTCTGCACTGCGTTCAGGGCTTCATGCTGTTATTGACACCGGGAATGAGCTACACTGGTCAAAGCGTACTGTATTTGCATGCACTACTTTAGTTGTAATAAAAGAAATGACAGTTTAAGTGGATGTCATCTGTGCACTCAAACATCCCACAGTCTGTCATAGGAATTTGAATGCTGCCCCTTTAAGTTTATTCCTACAGAGATATGATTGGGAATAAAAGACAAACCTTCAGCCATGTGAGAGTTAAGTGTGTATTTACAGTACAGGGGAACATCTGATACACTGGAAACAAGGAAAGCGGGGTCAGAGATCAGCAGCTACACAGTTCATTGGTCATGACCCCGGTAGAATTTGGACAGGAAGTCAGTGGGACGAGGCTCTTCGGTCTCGTTGAAATAGCGCATTATGTGGGTCTTCTGCTTCCAGATGTTGATAGTTTCCTCGAGTTCCATTTTACCCTGCAGATTTAAAAACATGCACACAGAAATAAGTCACAGCCAACTATCTCATTCATTAGAGTTTGGGTCATGATATTGGTTGATACAGTACACGGAGTGATGCAAGCCTCTTTTTACCTTAATGACCAACAAGTCAATCACACGGGGGTCAGTGACGTGCTTGTTCTTGTCGAACATCTCTCGCACTTTGTCTCTTCCCTGACGTGTTGTGATGTCCAGCTGGAAAACTGCAACTGTGGACAAAAGAACGCAAAGAAAAAAAAGTCACTGTAAGGAACACAGTCACACTATTCTTTTTTTATTTTTGAGACCAAGGCTGGTGTCACTTCTGTACATCACAAGACGTAAACTTATTTTCAAACCCTAAACAGCTCAGAATAAAAATGAACATCAGGTTGTGCAGACACATTTCATAACAATCCTCTATAGTTAATGTTTTCTTAACTGTGTGAGATACACAACAAAGATATTTTAATTGTAATTCTTAACAAACATGTCAAATGAAACTTTAACAACATTGACAGACCGACAGCAAGTCACCGTTTACTCACTAAGGTTTTCAAGGGACAAATAAATACGGACAACAATCAACAGTGCAACGTATTAACGCAAATATTCGTTATTCGTGACGATATCAATGTTTTTGTGAAACGCAGAAGAGGAACATTTGATTTTTAGCGGTTAGCTTGAAGCTAATGTTATGCTAACCCTCCACAGACACACGACCTTGACGCTGTTTTCACACTCCTCTCATCCGCCTCGGGGCTCACCTGAGTTGGGCACCTCTCGGTACCAGGCTCGGTACAGCTCCCGGACCCGGCGCTTCGCTTCGTCCAGGTCTCGGCTTAGAAACGGTTTGACAACTTTCGCCGCACCGGCGGCCGCTCGGGTCGCAGATGTGGACGCCATGACAGCTGCCGTTAGAGCGCTTCCGCTGTGGCTCGCTCGATGGTGTAATTGTGTTGACTGACGCCGCGGCGCCACCTGGAGGCGAGGCTGGTTCAACACAGTGGTGGAGGTCAGGTTGACAAGTTCAACTTCTGAGCTTTTAAAAATTCTTATTCTTTTTTCATTTACGTTTTTTAAAATGTAAATGAAGTGGACTAACTGTTAGAAATACATTCGAATGATTTGAATACACGATAAAAGTGAAAATTCACAGTTGATCTCCTCACCACCGTGCTGACGGAGGTGGTGCGTGAAGCGTTCGAGTCCACAAAACACGTCTGAAGTAAATGGTGACCGAAAACAACACGTTGCTGCTGTGGTGTCATTCAAGTGAATCCAGAGAAAAGGTTTTCACCTTAAATCACTTCACACGAGACAAATGAAAATCTGTGACATTAGTCAACAAGTCTGACTTACTGAACAAATCTTTGCTCAAGTAATTATCCATCAACAGGTGAGTGTGCAGAGTTACCGTCTATAATGTGTTCACGGTTTTTATTTAAGCTGCGAGTTTCCTCCAATTTTTGATCAGTTGTCACTTTGACCTCAAAGATAAACTGGTAAGATTTGAGTGGTCAAAGGTCAAAGGTCATATTTAGTCATATTGCCAGGAACATCTGGAGGGACTGAAGCTGAACTGGACAAACAGGCTAAACAAGACAAAAGACCCGAAGTGTTTTTATGTAGAACTTTTTTATTGATTGCAAAAATGTGTATAATTTACAAAGACGATACAGGTTCTTCGGTACATTAAATATGAAAACGTTTTCAAAAGGCAGGTAGATAAGTAATTTTATCACAATACATACTGTCCATAAAAAAAAAAAAAATTGGCTCATCAATGCAACACCTGTCATTTGTTGTGGTGGAGGAACATAAACTCCAACAACGATCAGGCGCAACTGGAAGCGTCTCGGCCGAGGTTTCACACAAAGATGAAGACATCTGTGATGTGGGGCAACATTCATTCAACAGCTCTCACAAGCTTCCGCAGAGAAAGTTGATCCTGGATAGGATTCTATACAAGTGGAACAACTTTCTATTCAGCTCGCCAGGAAGTAGAAATGTTTGCTGTCTTGTCCTGTATTGATCCCAAGTTTTGTTCTCAATGCTGCAAGATAGAAAATAATAACACCACGTGATAAGCTCCCGTTTGTAAAGAAACGAGGGCGGTTTTCACAAAGAAAACACTGAATGAAAAGCTGTACAACAGAAAACTGAGATGACAGTAGCTCTTCTGTGACTGTGCTGACTCCTGCTGCCTCAGGGAGAAGACACAGTGGCCATGAGAAAAAAAAAAAAAAAAGCTGATGCAGCATGAAGTCTTTATCTACAACACCTGATAAAAAAAAAAAAAGATAAAACATGCCACTCAACAAATGTCCCAGTTCTAAGACAAAATGTGCACTCATACACGCTTTCACTCACAAAAGCAAAAGCTCCAATAAAAAAAATGAAAAAGTGCAGTTTTATATATCATGTGTGGCCCAGTGTAATTAAACCAGCTAATAGCTACTCTATGCTGCTCGTTGGCAGAATGATTGAAAACTAAGGCACCGTCATGGCCCCCACAGCTGGAACTGTACAAATCCAACAGTCGGCCCCTCTGCTCCTCAATCTCCTCTCCTCTCTTTGTTTCAGTCACCTGCAGACACACGTAAAACATCGAGAGAATTAAAATGTAGTGGGTTCTTCCCTGACGCATACTTGATCCTTCCACCGCGTTTCGTGTTATTCTGTCCAGTAGTTTTTCTCGTAATCCTGCTGAATCACAATCAAACAAATGCAAATGGCGAAGGTGTAAACGTTCATCCACACCTGTCACTGCATCTTCCAGCACATTAGTACCAGCAGCAGGTTCTCAGTGGTCCAGGCTGTTGCCCAGTTTTTGTCCCTCCTGCAGAGCAGCCATGGCCAGCCTCAGGTGCTCCTTTAGACTCTGGATCTCTCGCTCGCTCCGGCCCTTCATGCCACTCAGCTCCTCGTGCACCTCCGTGTATCGTTCACAGGCCAGACGTTTCTCCTGCGGAGCGAAGAGCGACAGACGGGATTAAGTTCCTACTTCAGAGATCGACCAGCTCATGTGTTTGTATATTTTCTGTCCACATTTGGTAAAAGTGTTTAAAATTATTTGAAATGAAGATTAATAAAAATTCAATATTATTAATCTAACCAACCATCAACAACAACACACACACGCGTGCGTGCGCACACACACACACACATATTACCGTGTTGAGAAACTGCAGTTCATTCCTTAAGCAGCTAATCTCCTTCTGTAAGTAATCTATCTCGTTTTCTTTCACCCTGAGAAGAACCTGGGAGAAAAACAACAAACACAACATATTTCATGACCTCAAATCCTCATTTTAGTCATTTATACAATATTAACTAACGAGTGCACATGAGAAAGTTTTAGATTTGTATCCTTTAACTGTGTCTGACATCACATGAACTAAAACACGGGTCGAAGTATCACAAAGGACGTTTTCAGCTTGTTTTAACAACTCAGACTTTGAGTTTGAGCGGAGAGAAGTTTTATTTTTCAGTCTTTTGTCAATATTTAAATATAAATTTACAATAATAAGGCTTTTAATGCAGTGGGTCAGTGTCTGTCACTTCTGAAAGTTCCAGAACACTTTCCTCCTCGTCTGGCTTCAGGTTTGAATTTAGACTAGAAGAGCTTTTACCTCGAGTTCACAGGACGTCCTGTCTTTATTGTCCTTCGAGCCCTGATCTACGGTGGATCGTACACGGCTCATCTCCTCTGTCAAACGGGCCTTCAAGTCCTGCCGAGGAAAACATCTTGTTTTAAAGACGGCACAGAGAATGTCCGCACAGAAGCCTCTCATTTGCATTCTCACCCGTCCTGTTGATTTGAGTTTGTTTCTACACGACTCACCTGGTTCTCTTTCCTCAGCTGCTCCATGTCTCTTTCCTTGCGGCTGATCTCTCGCTCTCTCTCAGCGCTGCTCTGCTCCGCTCGATTCAGCTCCAGGCACTTCTGAGAGTAGCGCTCAGAGAGTCCGGCCAGCTCTCTCTGAAGGGACTGGGTTTCTGCCCTGGACCAACACAACATCACAACTAATTAAACTCTTGTAGAAAAGTAATCAACATGTGTTAAATATGCAAAGTGCTCCTTTACTCTCCCCTGTCTTAGGTATATCATATCATTACATTGTATGTATCACATTAAACAACAGCAACAAGAAAGTATGACTGTGTTTTCCATTTTCATGAGGAAACTATTTTCTACAGTGGTTTTAAAAACCTCCTTATTGCCCATGACCAATAACCACAAAAATAAGGAAGAGCATACAAGCTGCTAAAAATAAAGAATATAAAACGCAGAGTAGGCAACACAGATAAGCCCTAAAATGCAGGTTCCAATAGCAGCGTCAGTGACAGCGTTGTGTCAAAGGCCTTGTGAAGCTTACAAAGGAAAACTAATCCATGACCAAATTCTCCTACATTCCTCAAGTGCCTCGCAGGGCCCAGCAGCCGCTGCGGTAATGGCCTTGCATAGACGAGGAGCCCTGGATTGCTGAAGACTCTGCAGACTCTACCTTTTATTTCTCAGAAAAACCCTTTTGTGGCTGACCAGCTCCCACTTAAAAGCACAACTGAGCTATTCACATAAATGACCAGTGTTGGCCTGCACTGCTGGAGACTGAGGGACAGGCTACAATCCAGATTTTATATTCAAGGCAATATAGAATTAAGGCTTCCAGAGGGCAGCTCTTTCTATGTTTGTATTACTGATCCGCACATTCTGTGTTACACACCTCCATCTCACTGATTTGACGTCACTTACTGTTGCTGAGCTCGTAGAGTCTGTGAGTCGAGCACTCCGCTGCTCAGCCTCTTCACTCTCTCCACTTCTCTGTCCAGCTCCTCTTTGTGTTTCTTCTTCAAAGCCTCCATCACTGGAACACACAAACACAAGAGCGACACAACGTCTACATCATCGCCGACGACAGCACTTTGTTTTGAGTGGGAACAGACGTGGATAAAAGAAATCGAGATAAACTGAGCCAAAAGAAATGAGAACACTTTGTTTTTCAGCCTCGCATACAATAATGTAACCGTGGCAACCTGCGCCTCCTGTTCGCTCCCAATCTCCCCTGCATTCACATGTGAGCGGCCGTGCATTTAAAAGTCAGGATATATACATAATACTTTAACTTTGACACTAAAACAAGTGTATTATCAAAATACTTTGTATACTAAGATTATATTTAACACCTTATAGTGGAAGTGGAATGAGAGCGGAACTCCAGAGTGAAGACGTCTACTGATAAAACTTTAACTTTAAATACATTTAATAAAAGTGGTTCGACAAGAACAATAACCCAATGACAACACAAGTTGAAGTGACCACTGAACTATATTTTAACTTTGAACCTAGTTCAGAATATACCGGTAAAAAGCAATTAGTGCTGTAGAGATGAAATCATGGCCACCTTCACTGTGTTATAACAACTGTCTTGGTTTTCTACATCGGCTGCTGACCTCGTGCGGTGTCCTGAGTCTCCTCCAGCAGCCGCCTGTCCTTCTCCGTCTCCAGCTCCTTGATCTGGCGTTCGTGTTGCCTCTGCAGCTCCTCCAGCGCCTGTCTGTGAGCACGCTCCATGGCCGCCAGGCTGCGGCCACATGGAGCGTCTGGGCCGCAGCCACCCCGCACATCCCCTCCACCACCCCCTCCGCCTCCTCCTCTTCTCCCTCCCTGTTGTAGTTGCTCCAGCTGCTGCCTCAGTGACGCCACCTGGGGAAAGACGAGCACGGAGGTAAAGCCCACTGAGCGACGGAGGTGGCGGACAGAAGCAGATATATGAATCGGCCTGCATGTCATCGGTACACAACCTTAGTGCCACGGTCTACAACCCAAGATTCAAACCAAGATGCACAACAAAACACACAAAGAACAGAGGAGGTTCAGCAGCATCTTCCACATGAGAGTATATATTCTTCTCCTTTCGTTTTTCATGTAACAATGGAAAACACTGCTGAAGAAGAAAAGCCAGAATATAGTGACTCAAGTGTTAAAAGACAGAAACAGGAAATGTCAACTTCATCCGAACAGATGAAGGGATTAATTTGCATTTTTATCTAACTTGCAAATTGGAAAATCATCTCCACGCACTACCTCCCTCTGCAGCGCCTCATTGGCTGACTGGCCGGAGAGCCTTGATCCAATTGAGCTCATCTCTTTTAGCGGCAAGCGTTCAAACTCCGCCCACTTCCTCTCAATCTCGTCCTCCATGCGTAGCCTTTGGTTCGATCCCACGCCCGTGCCCTTTCTGGACAGCAAGGCCTCCCACTGGCTGCTCGTGTTCCTCTCCTCCTGCCACTGGCTCTCCCTCCCCTGCCCTTCTCCTGCCTCTCGCTGGCTGGCTGGAAGAGGACCGGAGGAGGCGGGAACGGGCGACAGCTCGACGTAGTCAAACCTGCGCTGAGGCACGGAGGATGGAACGTCTAATTGATCATTGGCATGGCGTGATGACGGGCGACGGGAGGACAGCAGGAAGCGTGAATGGGAGTTTTCCTTGTCGCTGCTGCTGTCAGGTAATCTAGAGATGAGACAAATGAATGAATAAAGATGAATAAATTCTTCTGGTCATATTTCACAATCCCATAAAGAATTAACTGATCAATCACAAATTATAAGTACGTCACAAAAAAGTAAATCTAGGCTCTCAAGGCACAGCTGGAGATGAGTCATATGAAAACACAGAACACTGTGTTTACTGTCACTCTGAGCTCTTTACAGGACTTTGATTCATCTGCATCTGCCAAAGTATACAGCAGCTACAACAGGGGCAAAGTTGCTGGTGCATGTGAGCAGCAGAGCCTCTTATCTGCCTGTGTTTATCCAAGGCTGAGCTGAAATGAGCTAATCGAAAGAATGCAACAACAACCGGTGTTAAAATAACGAGCGTGAGCAAACACTTCTAAACTAACTTGAAAATAAGGTGGACATCTTCCTCAGATGCTGCTTTCAGAGGCAAGGAGTTGAGTTTGATATGAAATAGAGAAGGTGTTTTCAGAGACTGAGACTGAGAACCTCTGCATCTCCTAAAAGAAAAAGCTGAATTCCTGGATGCCTATAGAGTCATTCTGCTTTTTAAACCCACAGAATTTTAACATTTGAGCCAAGACAGCTAAACATCACCGTTTGACATGACTTCATACTGCATCGAATACATAAAAAAAAACATCTGTCCTTCTGCTTTTATTAGTTTCTGACTAATTCCTCCAAACTACTGCGTCTCTAAACTATCTCTTTAATCAAATCACACACACTAAGGATTTTATATGTCATCTCTTTTGATAACATGTTTTCACTTCCATTCACTGAGGCTACATCCACATTATTACATTTTCATTTGAAAATGCATCAGCTCTTCTACAGATGTGCCTGAGCCTCCCTTAAACCTTCCGGAGCCACGTGCCTCACATGTGATCATCAGCTCTAAATATTTAAAGTTTTGAAGGTGCCTGTATTCATTTTTTAAGATTGTGTGGTAATTACTGTGTGAGGTCTGGGGAGCTGCTGGGTCGTATGCACTTCTTTAAAACCTCTATCCAGTTCCGCCTGATCCCAGCCGTCATGGCGGACAGCGTGAACACGGCCTCCCTCGTCTGGAGAGTAAAAGAGGAAACGGGTTAATGAGACTCAGAGATGTGATGGAGACGATAAAGGAGAATTGAAAGGGACGGACACAGAGAGAGGTGCAGGAAACACTGAGAGAGAGAGAGAGAGAGAGAGAGAAGTCTACGAGGCAGCGACAGCTTGGATGTGGCGAGGGAAGACAAAAAGAAGAAAAACAGTCCGGTGAAAGAGGAGAAGTGATCACAGAGATATTAACCTGTATCTGAAAGCCGTAGTTCTTCTCCACGTCGAACTCAGACACCTTCACACAGGATTTTAGGTCAATCTCTCCGTCCATATCATCTTTCTGCACAGACACACGGAAACAGGATATGTTCATTGTCACAAAAGATACAATGAGCCTGTTTGTGCTCGAAATGCTCCGACAAGCTTATTTTTATTAAACACCATTTCTAGGCCCATTTTAAAAAAATTCACAGACGTAACAAACAAACATAAAAGAAGGAAAACGTACCTCCTCTGCACTGGAGTCTCTGTAGTACTTCAGTCCAGCGTCCGTCAGAACAAACCAGTGCTTCTTCCACTGAATACACAAGACATCAATTAATCCAAGACTGAACTGGGATCTTCAAAACCATGTTTGCAACTGACATTTGACAATGCGACAGCAGGGTGGTATTAACACCCAAGACTGACAGCACACCACCGTTCTCGAGGGAGCGAGGAGAGTGGAAGAGGTGGATGTGACATGCGACGGGAACACTGTGCTTTACCTCTCCACTGTCGTCCAGCTTTGACATCCATCCCTTTTTGAAGTTCAGGAGGTCCGGCTGCGAGGGAAGAGAGGGACACGGCGTCACGTTCACTGACACACGTTTGAATGTTTGACAAAAATGTTGCTCAGCCTGAAGAACAGAAGTGTGAAGCTGACAACAAGCTCACGTTAAAGGTCGGAACAATACAACAGCAACCCTACACAAGAGATAAACAACAGCCGCACCAGCGCAGGTTTACAATCCTGTACACGAGAGAGCAGATATAATACAGCTGACTTATTCTGCCACAAACCAGTTTCTGTTGTGGAGAAACTCACTTTCACAAAGTCAGTACTGGAACCAGAAACTGTTTACACTTTATACACATTGTGTGTAGCTGTACGTTTCTTGGAGCACATCGACAGTGAAATATTATGTAGTTTAGTACTTCACTGTGTATTCTGGTACTTATTGTGTATCGCTGTATATATAGTTTTTATTACATTTTATGTTTACCACGTTCTATTTTGAGCTATTTGAATTCTTCGTAACTGTTTTATTGCTGCTTCTGTGACGACCTTGACATGCTGCTGTAACACAACAATAAAAAAATAAAACATTATCATTTTAAAATCACTTTATTATCTCAAGAAGTATTTCAGTTTGAGTATTCACATAATGTATATTCGAGCGATAAAGCAATAACTCAGTCTGAGCTTACTTTTGCTGTACAATCTGGTGCTAATCCAAATAAAGACCTAGTGATTTGTGTGTAAAAAGTGTTTGTGTGTTTGTTCTCTGCTCATAAAGAAGAGTTTGAAACCACAATCAGTCTTTGAACTTAAGACAGAGATATGTATGTGAGTCTCTCAACATCGGGTTTCCTCCAGGCTGCTGTTCTGTTGCGCTGCAACATGCAAGACAAGCGAAAAAAGAGAAGTGGCTTCAAAAATAACGGCGCATATGAGGTGTAAAAAAGGACAGGAAACAAGTGAGACTGCACAGAAGAAGTAACACCCAACAAATATCTGAAGACAACCGAGAGAAGATGTTGGGAGGGAGGAGAGATTTGACAGCTATAGAGATCTTCACACCGGTGTCTACAGCCCTGCTTCTGCTGATAACTAAACACCGTGTCACACATTGTGAAATATCATGTCTGTTGCTGCGGCTGTGAGGTGGCATGATGATGCATCAAAACACGTCTCCTTTGCTTCAGACTCGGTACCTCAAGATGCTGCAATCTCCCAGATTAAGATTAGGCAACTTTTTCCCCCTCAACATACATTCCTGCCTCCTCTTATCTCTCCTTCACTGGCATGTACATTCCTCACTTTTAAATCTCTCACTGCATTCGTCATCTCATCTCATCTCCCCCTGGACTCTCTCATTCCCATCACCTCAATTTCCCAGAGTTGCGACTGCTTGTTCGTCTTCATCTCGGGTTTCAGTTCGGCTCCCTCTTTGTTTGAGCTCTTGATACAGTTCCTCGGGTTTGTTCTGTCATCGCCAAACACCCTCGCTCTGTATTTACACTCTCTTCCTGGCTTGGGTTGCGTCCTCGTAAACCACAGCTCCACCCAGTTTTGCTCTGTGTAATCCAGTTCATCTACGCTGCTGATCTTCTTTAATCTGACACGTTTTAAGGTCTGATGGCTGCCAACAGGCCGTGCAAAGGGAATTATTGAGCAACACCATGTTAAGAATCACGAAATCCAATTTAATTTCCTCTCAGCTCCAATAAATGATGTGGCATCGTAGCGCTGGGTTCTCCACACACACGAACAATGGCTGCATCATCGGGTGTTGACTATAAATATAATAGAAACGTTATTTTAGAGAGATGTACAAGATAAATGGGATTTTAAAGGATTCATCACTGCTGACTACATCTTCCCTCCTTGTTTTTTCCTCCCTGTGTGTGTTCACGAGGGAATGAACCGCCGCAGCATGTTGCAATGTGCCAAACGTCATCATAAATTTACCTTATCTAGTCCATACATGCCCACGAGCAGGGTCAGGGAGCAGCCACGGAGGAGCAGGGGGAAACTCAGAGTAGAGAATGACTGGATCTGTTCAGAATAACCAGGATAACGTAACAGAGCTTCTTCTTGTTTCATGCTCTCAGATCAGTGGCCAGAAAACGGGTCAGAGCAGCGGTGACCGTTTCAGACAACGTCCTCTCTTCCTGCCTCCCTCGAGTATAGAGGAGTATTGTCTGGTGAAGTCAGCCTCGTCCCTTAGGTCGGGTACAGCATGTATACTTCTGTTCAGTTCATCAGATTCGCTCTGAAACTTTGTGCTGAGAGCTCACAAATCACACCGACGCATATCTTAATGTGTTATTTTATGAAACCAGTTGCAGTGTTTTCTTTCTTTTCTTGTCTTATGTGCAAACAGCTGGCTCCAGCAACTGAAACCTACGAGCCCGTGGCTTCCTGTTACTGTAAACAAAACAAGGTCAACAGATGTCAGTGCTACACACCTGGAAACTAGCACAAGAAACACACACGACCTATCTTAACTGAGTACACACACACACACAACACAGAAAAACTAATTCAGCTTTTAGTTTGCTGCAGTTTGGAAGCATCTCTGTTAAGGTGATACAGCCAAAGATTATAATAAACGTCACATCATTATATTATAGGCAGAGAACGACAAACACGTAAAGATACCAACAGTTTATTTCACAGTATAGCCACCGTTTTATTCTTAGACATAGAATACAAACCCAACAATTCAATCACAACTAATCAACTTTTGACTGAAACTCCAGATATCTGTAATTGAATCATGCTTTAAGTCCACATATGCCACTTTGATTTGCTGCTTTTCTAATTTATTGTGGATATTGATCAATAGAACAAAAGGTAAGTTGGTGTGTTTTACTTTGTTTAAAACATTTAAGTGTTTGTCATTCTCTGCTCATAAAGAAGGATTGAGAACCACAACGTTCACTCGGGAACAAAAGTTGTTGAACTTAATCGAAACAATAATGTGACATTTATCCTGATAATAATCAACACTGACCTATGTGAACTGTTTTGACATCATTTTGCCCAAACTTACACAACAATGTGTATTTTGATCTTTCAACACTTCAGTCAGAAGCAAACATGAGCGACAACGTGACATTTATCGCGATATCTATCGATATATCTAACGATACCGAATGTCCGACCATATCGTCCAGGACTAATCACAACATTCCACATTGTTGAATTCAAACAAGTCCAGGATTTAACTATTGACACGTGTGTAGAAGCTAGTAACACAGCGATTTCACATATTTAGAATTACACAACATACGTCATAACATTTAAAACACATGATAATAATAATAATGGGACATTTATCCGGATTATTACCGATATCCACTGATGGGAAGTTTGAGACATAACTTTTGACATGCTGCCTCAAACCTACACATGATGTATGCCGCGATCACTCAACCCTTCACTCAGGAGCAGCAACGTGACATTCATCGCGATAATAATCGACCCATCGATCAATATCGAGTATCGCGCAGGTTGACGGACACGTTTGAATCAGAAGTGTTCGGTTCAGGAGGAAGTGACAGACAGGAAAAACACGGAGAGCTCTCAAGGTGCAACAGCTCTTACCGTCATGGTGACAGGATCCGGAGGGTTCGAACACAAAGGAAAACACCGTGAACACAAACTACTCTTCTCCTCCTCCTGCTCCTTCTTTCTCTCCTTCTTCTCCTTCTTCTTCCTCTCTCTCCCTCCTCGTCTCTTTTTTTCTGACGTTACTTTGTCGCAGTGTCGTGAATCAAAGGCGCCGCCGCCATTCAAACCCGCGTTAGATCTCCATGACGCGTGACCTCCTCCGGCTCCTGCGTTAACGTCTGAAAAGTGCGTGAATCCGCCCCGCAGGTTAAAGTGCGGAGGAGCGGTGCTTCCTCCACTTTCTCTCTTTGTGAATCTAACGTTACGTGGGACCTGGCTGCTTCTCTCTCTCTCTCTCTCTCTCTCTACTTCCTGGGCGGATCCGTCCGGAGGATCGGTGGGGAACATGAAGCCTCCGCCTCGAGCAGCCACACGGTGCAGGAGCTGCAGCCCGGGGCCCGAGCTCCTCCAGCGGGTGAGAGGACGCAGCTCGAGGGGCCCCTGGTCCACGAGGAATGTTTTAATCACGATTAACTGCGTCTGCAGTAGATTATTTTAACAAACTGTGCTTCCTTCTGTCCTGGAACTAGAAATTCACGACAAGGAAAAGTTGGGTTCGTCCCCAACTTTGTGCCACATGAGGAATGTTTTAATCAGGATCAATTAGACCTGAAGTAGATTATTATAACAGAGAACACTGTGTACTTCCTTCTGTCCTGGGACCAAACCTCTCGGAAAATCTTGGGGGTCCACGACAAGGAGAAGTTTAGCTATCCCCTCCCTTCTTGTGCCCCAGGAGGAATATTTCAATCTGACTAATTGGACCAATAATAGATCATCACAACAAAAGAACAAGTTTACACATGTGGTGTCGGTATGAGGTGGTATCACAACTTCCTTTTTTTTTTTCCTACAAGAGCAAACCTCTCAGAAAATCTCGGGGATCCATGACAAGGTTCAGCCATCTCTCGCTGTACTTTACCAACACACACACACACACAACACATCTACAGGCTATATTTCCCTCAACTGAATATATTTGGGCTTGCATACAAAGTGCCCCCCCCCCCTCTCAAAATCCTCTCTTGGTAGCTATTGGTTTCAGTTCAGGAATTTCAACACATGCCCCAGCACACCACAACTGACAAAGCTGGGTCTTATGAAATGCCTGCAGGGTGTAGGTGAAGTCTACAGACACACAACAAGCAGGGCATTTAAAAAAAAAAAAAAAAGCAGCAGATACAGTGCGGAGATGCAGATTATTGACAGAAGTTGTGTGAACACGATAAACTGCAGACAGCTGTCGGGTAAATGTAACAGAACGACAGCACGTATTAAAATAGACATAATAAACCACGTGTGTGGAGGTTTATGGTTTTAAATCCAAACATTAGCGATAAGAGAAGAATCAACTCTTCTTTCTCGATGTGGCTCAGTGGGAGAGGTCGTCTCCACATATTCATACAGTGGGAGATCAGCTGTAAGTGGACTAGGCTGCACCACATACCTGCATGTGCTCCGACCTGTGGAGATGATTACCTTTCCAAGAACTGCCCTCGTCCGCCGTGGGGCTGCCAGACCTCTGCAGAAGAACAGAACCTGTGGTTACATATATATATATATATGGAGATAATCTCAAGTCCTACTGAGCAAATACCCCTACCCACCGTTTCACAGGGTTTTGCTGGCGTGTGTTATGTGGAAGATGTGATTAATGGGGCAGGTGAAAATCACAAAGCAGCAAAGTTTTACTGGAATGGAACATACGACTGCAGGGATTTAAAGTTTCCAGCTCTTTTAAACTTGTTTTGACATTTTCTCTATCATCTCTCTCTCTGTGCTCGGAGTTCTCAAAAATCCAGATTTATTGGAATGAAGGAAGTGGAATATTATTTCCTTTTTTTAAATCCCTCCTGTACGTTTGTTTGTTTGTAAGCAAGATTACGAAAAACTAATTTCTATAAGTGTGTGCAGCTTGATTGAATCTGAAGGGGACTCTGGGGCCTTGGAGGAGGTTTGCACTAATGTGTATTTTTTAAGGTTACTGCAATAAGACAAGAAGTTGGACGGCCAAACCAAGAGGATCAAATGTTTCCTTAACCGACCCTACCTGCAATGAGGTGGAGGAGTGAGCCCGAGACAGATACCCGCTGCCACCATAGTGCCATTCTCTCTCCGTGTCCACTGCATCATCCCTCTCTCTGGATGGGTGTTTGCTCAGGGAGTGGCTGGAACAGCACAGACAGGTAATTAGTGTGTGTGTGTGTGTGGTCAAATTCCTCCAATCTGATGGTGCAGAAGAAGCTGAGGTGTTTGTGATGTCATAAAATAAACCATATAACTGGACTTTGTGATGTTAACTCAAGTATTTCTTTTTGGTTGAAGTCTCACCTGGCTGGTTTGAAGAGTTCCTGTCTCCGGGACGGCTGCTGGTTCTGCGGTCGACCGATGTGCCCCGGTTCCTCTCTCTCATGAATCCTCTTCACCTTCGGCAGGTCAGCCAACATGGCGTACTCCTCCCTGTTCCGCCCCGTGGAGCCCACTGACAGCGGGCCTGACTCAGAGGACTCCATGGAGCTCTGGGAGGAGGTGTGCCTCCGCGTTTGAATCTGAGGTGATGGAGGAGGGCTGCGTCCACGGTGCGAGGTCCTCCTGTCATTCGGTGAGAGGGAGCGCTCCTCATGGACGCGTCTCCCAGCCACAGATCTGACGCTGCTCGGGCTCCTGGGTGCCTCCTCCAACGTGACGAAAGCTGCTCTGCTGCCATTTGTGGTCGCTCTGGAGGGTGAAGCACCACGAGATAATGAAGAGCTGCGGAGGGAGTGCGTTGATTCCTGCCAGGAGCGCGGTGAGTGTCTGGGGTCAGACTTTGAGTCACTGTATGTGTTTTTTCTCTGGAGAGAACGACTGGAGTCTCCATTAGTGGCATTTCTGAGGACTGAGTAGCCTGGTGCGTCACTGTTGCCTTTCCCAGAGGGAGAGGAGCTGCGGCTGGCGTGTTTCGTGCCGTGCAGGGAGCTGCTGGTTTGGGTTTTCCGCAGTGAGTGTTGCTCAGACACATCATATCTTTTCCTTGAAGGTGACAAACTCTGTGCATCACGGCCTCTGACCGAGCCGTTTCCTTGAGGCTTGCGCAGCAGAGACTGAGAAGGGGCGGCTTCGTAGCTTCTCCTCGAAGGCGACGAGTTACAACTTTCACGACCACGGCTGCTCAATGAACCGCTAGTGTCTGTTTTCCTAAGTTGAAACTGATGAGGGGTTTCATAGCCTCTTCTTCCAGGGGAGGAACAACGGCTGTCTCGACCTCGACTCCCAGAAACAGGACTGGATTCAGTCTTGCGGAGTATGGATTGAGTTGGCGTGTCGTAACCCCGTCTGGCCGGAGACACTGCGGCACTTTCATGTTCATGTTCTTGTTCATCCAGTCTATTCCTTTCTGTTGAATTTCGCAGCAGAGCCTGGCTTTCAATATCGTAGCCCTCTCTAATGGGGGACCCACAGCGTCCATTGTGACTGCGTCCGTTCAGAGATGTAACCGACTCCGACTTAAAAAGGAGGGACCGGCTGGAGGAGGCGTAAGTTCTCCTTGGCGGCGAGGAACTGTCACGGTGAACCTCAGAAGTTCTCCTCGATGGAGATGTAGTACGACTGTCACGCCCTCGTCCGGCCGGTGACCGGCTGGTGGTTTCAGCTTTGCGGAGAGACATGGGGCCTGGAGGTTTATAGTCTCTCCGTGAGGGAGAGGAGCTTCTGCCGTCATGACCTCGAGAACTCAGAGACCCATTTACTTCTGTTCTCCTCAAGGCACTCCTGAAGTCAGAGACCGTGCTGGTTTGGTATTTGCCTGAACCTGGGAGCGCTTTGAAGCTTCTCGGCAGCGTTCCCGACTCACCGCGTCGGGCATGTGTGCTTTGCAAGGAGCTTCTGGATCCCGGCTCCGTCCCTTGAGACCACCCTCCACCATCGAAACTGCGCCTACTGAGGGAACCGGTGGACTCGCTGCGTCTGAACGGTAAGTTTCCACGTGGCGGAGAAGAAGAGCGAGATTGCAGAGCTGAGCTACGCTTTGAGGAATCAAATCGTCCTGATTGATGATAGGATGAAACATGAGACGGAGGGTTTCCCCGGCCATATGAACTGCTGAATCCCTTTCGCTCAGAGGCCAGTGACTCCGCTACCTTGAAAGGTGTGGGACTGGGAGAGCGAGGGCCGACTTGCGCCTCAACCTCAATGGCAATATCATAGGGGTCAGGAGGAAGTATTTCCACGGGGAGATCGTCATCTTGATCCTCTGGTACCTGCCTTTCGGAGGCCACGCCGAGATTAGGGTTTCTGAAGGGGATGGTGTCTTTGGGCTCAATATTTCTGGCGCTGAAGAGGGGATGCCCTCTCTCAAAATGGCGGAAAGGAGCCGACGGGCTGCTGTCATGGAGCGACCGGGCACCCGCCGCCCTCCCCAGGGAGAAGTAGCCGCTTTCACGCTTCTCTCTGTCGTCGTTCATCCCTAGAAGACAAAAAAAGGAGTCAAGCAGTGTGACTGAAATAGAAAGAGGGAGGGGGAAACAGAGACACGCACATCAAAGTTCAACTATCACAGGCTTCCTGACACAAACCGAGATATATTGTATTACTGATAATTGCTCGGTGACACCTCAGCTGGTGACATCAAACAGTATTGTCGCGTAAAGAACACCTTTGGCTGTAACTGGATATGAACCTGTCAGGAGCAGTAAGTCATACTAAAGGCTCGTCCTACTGTCAGACTCATACTGAGAGATTAGATGATGCTGTTATGGTTCTCCCTCCCAAAAAACTAAATATAACAATATACAAGGTGAGCTCTCACACACCCGCCCGCCTGGTGAAGCCCTCTCTGCTCCGAGCTTCATCCATCCACGCCCGGGGGTTGGGCCGATGGGGCGGAGGGTCGAGCCGGGTCATGCCGGGTCTGGCCGAACGGCGACGGATGGGTAGATATTCGTCCTCCGCACTGACGGAGCCGCTGAACTCTTGGTAGTCGCTCTGGTCACGACAGCTGCACGGAGGAGGAGATGGGAGAAGAGATGGAAAGGTGAAAGAGTAAAGAGAAGGCAAAGAAGGAAGGAGGGGAAGGAGGCCTAAGGATAACATTTTATAGGAAAACTGTGCAAGTGCATCGAACAACATAAAAGTTTTGGTGAACTGAAGTTGAGATATTCACACTATCGGCCTTAAATGATTAAACTTATCTATCGTGACACTCTAGGTCAGTTAAGAATAAACTGAAGTGTCTTGATATCACCCACCTGTCAGTGCTGTCGTCGTCGTCGTCGTCGCAGATGTAAAGCTCACAGTCGGGGCTCAGGATGCACAAGGAGCTCTCCCCATAACCTGGACGGACTCCACTGACATCACAGTAGCTGCTCACCACCGACAGGCCGTCAGAGTCCTCCTGATAGGACGACACGTTAGGACGCGAGCCAATCGCAGCATCGCAGAAGGCTATCGCTCTGTCCACGCCGCAGAGGAAGATGCGTGGATGACCTTCCGGAAATTGTGCCTCCACACAAAGGTGCTGCTTTAAAAAACGTGTAGACTCACAGAAAACACAAAGATCGTAGGTTGACCGGTGTCGTTCCCCTCCGTCCTCTGTGACACACGCTCACATGCTCAGTCTGCTGTTCGATTAGAGTTACAGCTCTGTAACTCTACCTGACTCGAGGCTTTCCTCATTAAAATTTCAACATTTTTTTCCTGCCATAAACCCATCTCTTGAAACAAAGATGTTTGTAAATGTCAGTCAACTGGCAACAAACTCCAGGAATTCATTAGATGAGGTGTCACAGAATAGTTTCAGCCCTACAAGTCAATATCCATCATGTTCAAAGATACATATACATCATCAGACGACTGAGTCATGGAAGCAGATCAAACAGAAGACTGTGGAGGTGTCACAGTTTTAATACTGTAAACACGCCCAACCTTTCTTTACATTAACCCTTTGTCTAAAATTACAAGTGATTCCCAAGAGGACAGTAAGTGATCCAGCTTCGTTAATTTATAATAGGAACCGCCGCTCCTCATCCTCCGTCTCTGACCTTTCTCCTCATTTACTCACAAAACTCAAATACGATCTCATTAACTGCTCTGCTATGATCACATTAAACTAGATCACACGGGGAAACACTTAAGTTGATTCTTGGGCAATTGATAAGAAAAGTTGAAAGTTTGATCCATAATTTTTAGATTCTAACTTCTAACGTTGAGGATAATTTCTGATCCGCAAGAATAAAAGTGAGTGAAGCAGTTCAGAAGTTTCTCACTCAGCATCTAACCCGTGTCTCTCTGACTTCACCTCTAACGCTCTCTTCACATCAAGTTAATCCCATCACTCAGCACATATTCTACTCTCATGTCTGTATCGACCCTGTGAACTCCCTGCTCCCTCTTCCTCCCGGGCTTCTCCTCTTTCTCACCTTGCTGCTGGTGTCTTTTTCCTCAGCCTGGGATGGGATTGGTGTTAGAAACACTCCTTTGCCTGTTCCAGTCCCGGTCCCAGTGTCGGTTATACCCCCAGTTCCAGTGCCTGCGGTGGATTTCAGCTGTGGTGCCACCTCAGTGCTCTCCCCTGCGCCGGCGTGCAGGTGCCTCTGGCGCAGGCAGTCATGGCAGCGTGACGGGTCGAAGATGTTGGGCTGGAACTTGGGGCAGGTGGGCTCGTCACCGGAGAGAGGCATGGTGGGTTCTGAGGGGGAACGTGCCCGCTCATCGCACCAGGGAGAGAAAACTGAGAAACAGCAACAGAGCGATGGAAAAACAGTCTCACTTTAAAATATACTTAAGAAATAACATTTACATGACGCTGAATGGAAAACTGTGATGAGGAAAAACTTGTTACTCTGAAAAATTCACAGTGATGACAGTGAGTCCAAAATATTTCTAAAAACCTGCAGAGCATCTTTGGTAAAACATGGTTAGTTGACACAAGATGAAGTTAAATTATAAAAATCTTCTAAATACAAGTGCAGGCTGATAACAGGTGTAGATACAATGAGGCTCTTTAGCTCATGGTTCATGCAAATCCTGAAGCAGAACTGTTCACGTACATGATGACTAATCACAATCCAAGCTGTTACAAGCACCGCCTGCAGTGATGTAAAGAACATGTAAACGAACCCGTTACAGAAAACATTCGGGATGATCATATTAAAATAGTGTCACCTGTAAAGAGAAGCTCCAGTCGTCAGCTCAGTTGAGTTTGTCATTACCCAGGATACTCTGCTCCTCAGACCCCCATCAGGCACATGCCTCCTCTTCCACATGCTCTGTCCTCCAAACTCTCAAATCAATCCGATTGGCTGCTCTTGACAATGAGTGAAACTGAAGCATCCTTGGCGGCCATGGTGGCTCCCGGCTCCCACAGCAGAGGCTCATGGGAGTACGCGGACCTGGAGCCAACATGGAGCCAGTGACCTGCCGGTTCCTCTGTTGAGCGGTTGTATTAAATATCATGGGCTTTAGAAAGCGAAATGAAACGCTCATGCTAGCGGGCAGCTGGCACACGCTGGCTCAGGTTAACGTAAATAAATAAACACTGGTGAGGTGGGGGGGGTTTGAACATACATTAAAACAGGGGGCGGTGTGGGTTCTTCATGTTTGCACTGAATAAGAGAGAATGAGTGGTCGTTGTTTTTTTTTTTAGATCACACACAGGTAAAACTGAGCAGTGAGGAAACAGAGCTGAGGGTTGATTTCCTGATGCTCTGGAGAGGATGTTGACAACAGTGTCAGGTTTCCTATTAAACAATAGAGCAGGGAGGGGGGGACAAACTCCATTCGGACGACGTGTGAGACATGAACACGAGAAGACGTCTTAGCAAGATTTATCAGTCATTTAATGAAAATGTCAGTAAAATACAGGAAACTTTACTTCATGAAAGACGAAAACAGCTGGGAAAATGTACAAACTTCCAGGTGACAGGAAATGAGTCTGATAATCGACAGTCCGACCTGGTGGAGGCCACAGAGTCCACATCAGCTTGAGTTCATTTTACAAACAGTTCAGTGTAAAGTCTGACAGTTCAGATCTTACATTGTACTTTAACACACGCACGCACGCACACACACACACACACACACACTTTCAGTCCAGATGTTGCCCCTTCCTCCCGGTCTGTCGACGTCTCTGCCACTTGCTGCTCTTCCCTGTTCTCTTTTTCAACTCCGTGATACCACGTTTCTTGTCTGTCGAGCGGTCTCGTCCTCTTCGGCCTTCCTGCTTCCCTTTCCTCCTCTTGCTGGTGAAAGTGCTGAGCGATGTCATCAGAGAGCGGATCCTACAGCAGCGGGAGGGAGGGAGGGAGAGAGAGAGAAAGACAGAGAGAGAGAGAGAATACACAGCTGGAGTGAGTGGCTGGAAGATGACGAGAATTCTAATGTAAGAAACATCTGTGGACCACCATCATGGCACAACTCTGTTTCTTGGCACAGTTTAGAATATAGATGGTGAAACCAGCCACACACTGAGATCAGAATGATGAACAACTTACTTTTTGTTCATGATCGGATTCCCGGCTTTTCTTGGCATTGCTGGTTTTTGCTCCCCCTCTTCCTCCTTCTTTTCTTCATCCTTGCTTTCCCCATTCACCTTGACCGCAAAGGTTCACAGTGTTTAACGTCATCAGTGACCATGTGCAGTTATGAACATAGATACCGACATTGAGATGCATCAGGACCGTGCACAGAGCCCATCAAGATAAACGAAGGCTCAACCGTTTACCTGATCTTCCGCAGGTCCGAGCAGGTGAGCCCCAGAGAGGTCGAGATCGCTGATGGTCGTCACGGTGACAGTGTGGTTGGGGTGATCGTACTGTATCGACTCGGTCGTACTGGTGATCACATCTCCGAGATCGTCGTCAGCTTCCTCTGAGAGATGAAAAAAAAACAATCAAGAGAGGATAGGAATAAAAATCTGTATAAAATGATCAGAGGTTAAATAAGCTGTGACTGACTTCTGATGTTAACTCACCGAGAGCGTCCGTCCTCTCCTTCAGCATCTTCATATATTCCTTGTGCCTCTGAAACAGGACATTTAGATTTAACATCAGAAAAACAATTCCTGACACGATTCACTCCATCAGGTTTCAAATCCTTCTCATCTACAGTTACCTCTTCTCTGACTCTACTTTGCTCCTCCTTGATTTTCTTTCGAATTTCTGCCACTGCTGCTTTTCTCCTTTCCACTTTCCGCTTGTGGAAACCAGTGAGGAAATCCCTGGCAGAGGATTAGAAGAACAAACCCCTGATCACATCTCCACAGGTTCAATGTATATATTTATGAAGTGAAAACCTCTGGCTCACAATTCAAACAGGTTAAGAGGTTATCTTACATAGTAAAATGCTAAAAACACACATAATTCTTAATTCTTATAAAGACATGTGTCGTTTTACAGCAGCAGGAGGAGAGAGAATATAGAAATATCGTTTCCAACATTAATAAATAAGGAAGAATCCCAATGTAAACATAAGGTAATATTAAAATGACAACAACACAGAGGCTACATATCAACACAATATATACACAGTCTGAATCCGCTCGGTTCACAAACAACCCAGTGTTGAAGACGCTCTGTTCAACCTGATTTAAACCTGATTTAAAATACACGATGCTAATGCTAGCCTGATACAGAAGTAGACCAGTGGTGGCTCACGCTAGCATGCTAACGCTAGGATGCTAACTGAGACAAACTTACTGTCTTTCTTTGTCGTCGAACGTCACGATGCATTTATTTTCTCTTTTCTTCGAGCCGGGCTTGAATTTCTTGTTCTTGAACGAGTTGTTGTGTTTTTTCATGTTTTTCATGGTGAACACGTGAGTTTGTCCTGAGTTAGTTCCGGGGTAACTGTGAGAGGGGGAACCGCGGTTAAATGGGTCCGACTGGAAACACGGACAAATAAAGCCTTAAGAAGTTCCGCTCAGCCTACATGTTAACACGATGCACAGATTCTCTGGAACGGTTTTTATTTATTATTTATATATTATTCAAGTGTTTAAAATCAAGCCTTCATATATTCACGTCAGTTTAGATTCTACAAGCTTCAGTTTTCATGATAAACTTTGCTTTATTTTAACTTTTATTTATTTATTCCATACCTTTATATGGAGACGTATAAACGTTCACGCTTGTTTCTGTCCCAGAGCAACAATATAACCTGATTACATCACATTGCTCACACATAACATTCATCATAATTCACATCCATCACACTCACAGTTCAGATGCAGCCCCAGGAACGATAAATAAAAAACAAATAGAAATAGTTGAGCAATTCAAATCTGAATCTTTCTGGTCTCAGCTGAAGTCTCGTTGCAAAGTGTTGGATCTAAATTAAAATTGATGCTCAAAATCTATTTTTGAACACATTTCCAGAAATCCAATCCCAGAATACGTAAGTAGAATCTCTCATCATCACTCCGACATAACTCAGACGTAATTTTATCTCTTACAATCATTTTTGTTTCCAGTTCCCATTTTCATTTGGTTCTTTATCATTATTAGGTAAATGTTTTGGTGCTTTAAAGATATTTTAAATTAACCCTCTTTTTGATTCTTTTTCTGTAAATGTAAATTTCTCACTATACGTTTCTTAAACTTAGTGTCTCAGTTGTAGGTGTTTTTTTATTTGAAATCTTCTTTAGTAGTTTTCTGCAGCAGACAGACGCTCCCTCCAGCGGCTCCTCTCGTATCCAGACATGTCGTCTCTCTGAACTGAGCTGCAGGGAGCGTCTCATACAGACAGAGGTGTCCAGTGTTCGCCGTGCTACACACAGACTGTTTGAAAGAGGAAACCAATAACCTTCACCAAGAAGTCCCTATCAGAATGACACTGACATTCACACCCTGCTAACACAAAGGAAATATTGAATTGGCTCTTGTTTTTTGTTTCAAGCGCTCAAATTTCACGTCCACCCCTGATATGACACATTTATTACTGAGAGAAAGTTGCCAGCCACTATCATGTGTTGTTTTATTATAAAACAAACATCAAAATTAACACAAAAGTTCAGACAATAAAATACATCGAGGGGAAGAAGCAAACAAAACAAAACATAATAATGATAGTAACTGCAGCCTGCTAACGGCTGGTTGAGCGTTGCTTTCTTTTTTTTTTACCAGTCAGGAAAAACTAAAGCTAAACTCCTGACAGGACTTATTGACAGCTTGAGTTGACCTGGAAGACAAGAGTTCTGGAAAATTCTAATAGCACAAGTGTGTGTTTGCTTTTACTTAACAAACAACAAGCTATCATTTAAACACAGGCCTTACTTCTTCAATTAGATACACATCTTCCTAGTAGAGGATTCTCCCTCTGACAGTTTCTGACCCTCAGCTTCTTTTACCAACATAAAATAAGGACAATAATAAAATGCGATAAAACTGCTCCCTTCACAACCAAAAATATGCATTTATATTAATATTACATAAACATTAAATAAGGTAATCAGAGCACAGAAAATAAACAGGAACGACTGAATAAAAAGCAAAGTAGACAAAGATTTCACAAAACTAAAACTCCTCCGTCAATTCAAATGAAACATCATCAACTTTTTACATAACATCAAGGCCATTTTCGCTTGAGAGCTTTACATCATTTATGGACATCGTATTCCAAGAAATACAATTTCTCACGTTACCGCTGCGTTTCAGTTAATTTTCCCACCATGCCGTGGTGGGACACACCTCCCGACGCTGTGAGCGGCGTATTTCTGCCTGTGGCCTCAAAAGAAGACTTTCACAGATCGACAGCAGAGAGGCGGATTATTCTGCCTGAACTTGTATTGAGGATTTGTTACCTGCTGAAACCCACAGTGAACTGAACCTGACCACAGCTGATATCCTCCCTCACGGAGAATCATGTTTAAGGGTAAGCGAGCGGACTTTGGACTCTCCAGGTCAGACAGGTGACCATTCAGAGCCACATTATACGTGTTACAGTGCTTCTTCTCTCAAGCAGTACGTAAGAATTCTACTTCTGTTTATCTGCCTATGTACAACCTATATACAATCACATTGTGAGTATGCTATTCATGTCTTATGTGCACTACTGGTCAAAGGTTCTTAGAATGCCTCAGTTTTCCCCTTATGGAGAACCTGAAATAGTAAAAACGTAAATCTGTAAACCGCCTAACATAAAAAAAAAAATATATATATATATATTGTACAGCTGGGGGTAGTATCGCTATTATAATGGTGAGGAAAAAGACGGATAAGAAAGAAGGAAAGACTGGTCATAGGTTCATCCACCAATCTAATGACCAGATGGAGACTTCACGTGATGAAGAGCAGATCAGTCTATCAGAGTCTAGAATATTCAATTCTGCCAATAGATCCCTTTAACCTAAATCTTACACACTGGACCTTTGATGTGTTCATTTAAAAAACAGCTGGAAGAATTGAGACGTTCTAAAAAAACCTTTGACCTGCAGTGTGAATGGATTTCTGTGTGTCTGGGTATTTTCTGATTTGCCCACAAGAGACTGCTTCCCTGTGTTGTCTTGATGTTTTTTTGCGAATCCAGAAATGTGTCCTTTGACCTGTGAGACAGAACGGAACATGTCAGCAGGAGCTGTGTGTCATTATTGCGACAGCAAGTCGTGTTCCGATAGTTGTGTTGTTTGCTGCATCCTACAGTCTGCGTAAGGTTTTTAATTGGAATGACGCTGCTCTGGATTGAGGCGTCACTTCAAATGGTCACTTGATTCAAATGCAGGATAACTGACTGAAGTATCCTATGTTGCTCAACAGTACAGTGCTGGCATTGTACTGTATATGAGGTAGATAAGAAGAGACACAACTCTGCACTGTGCAGTTAAGAGCGCGCTACTCTCTGCCTGCAGCTCGCAGCACAGCCATGCTCAACAGGTCTGGGCTGTCTACTCTTGAATAGACTGAAGCCCTTAATAGAAGCTTGCACAGTTACCGTGTGCCAAAAATGATTGTACAGCTCGGCTTCCTACAGCTAATCAATGCACTGCTGCATTGCATTTATTTAAGCTATGAGATCATGGTCCCTTTTCCCTGTGGGGCCTATTTAACCTGATTTCCCTTGTTGTTAAGCATCGTTTAAAATGAGGCAGTTAGCCGGCACGGTACCATTAATGGCCAGAAGGTGGCGTGATTGTGCTGCAACAGTGCAACTGAGAGTTAGAGGAGCAGACGTGTAGCTGCTGCGTGGATAAAGGCTGAGTTAGATGAATCCATATTCCTGGACCTTAATCAGAATGAGGGTGTGAATATGTGACAATTACAGAAGAACATGTTGGTGGATCAGTCGGGTGTTTGAAGTTAAAATGAATGTGTTTGTTCAGGAGGCTGCGATTGTGGTTCCCCCGCTGAGGCGGAGCAAGATCTGCTGACAGTCCTGCAGGGACCGACGGTCTCCCACCCGCTCCAGGGTGCGCTTGGCCTCGGCCAGCAGACGGGCGCGGTGCCCGGGCGGAGTTAGCAGGGGCATGGGCAGGTGGCGGCAGGCCAGCAGGATGGCGTGGGCCCTCTCCCTCTCGCCCAGGACACACTCACCTTCGGGGGGGGAGAAGAGAAAAGAGGAGAAAAAGTGCAGATTAGCTTCCACTGCTTCCTGGTGTGTTTATAACCATTATTAATAAGATTAATAACGACCACAGGGAGCTGATCCTGAGCCAGCAGTCAAGGTGAACTTCCACTGAGCTGATATGATTCAGTGAGGATGATAGTTCAATGTGTAAATATGAGTCGTGTCTTACCGGATGTGTAGGAGTTGTGTGTCCTGCGTCGGAGGTTGTGCTCCAGCAGCTGGTGTGTCCTTGTGGGACTGGCACCGGCCATTAGCCTCACTGTGGTCTCATGAAGAAACACCTGCAGGAAAAACAGAGAACATCATATGCTTGTTCGTCTGGGTGACGCCTGCGCCGGAGAACACTGAGCTCTTACATCATTTACTAAAAGAGATCAGTGGAAACTTTCAGGTAAAAGCATTTTTCACTCACTTGTCTCACAACAGAATCTCGTACAACGATAATGAGTCAGGACATAACAAATGATCAGGAAGCAGCAGTTGGTAAAGGCCCTCTGGCTACAGTAATGACTACGCAAATAAACCCCACAAGTCTGATTGATGCCTGCAGCTGCGCTGAGAGTTCTGCAGCTGATAACAGTGGGAGAGAACAGGATTTCCAAGGCTGATACAGTAAATTTAGCATCGTCATGAACAAGCAGAGCAGCCGCACCTTGTGTTGTGCTTGTCTGTAGCACTGTGTGAGCTTCCTGAGCGCGCTGAGGTCCCTCTGAAAACCAGCCAACTGAGATCCAGGGGCCGGGCCAGGCTCTCCGTTACTGCCGCCCCCTCGCTGCCATAAACTGGTCCTTAAAGTCAGCAGCAGGTCGCACACCAGGAGCTCCACCCCCTTAGGAGAGACGAGGGACAAAAAAAAAAAGATATATTGATCTGTTTTCTACTGTCGTCGATTCTCTCAGCGCCAAATGTGTGATTTAAATCTGCCCGTACATCCACAACCAGCCGCCGTGGTTAGCAGTGAACCAAGCTCCGACATGCATCCCCGATAAAAAAGTAACATGTAGAACTTTTCAGTGCTGCCTGATGTGAAGTGATGGGGTGTGTAGCGGGTGCGTGCAGATTGGGGAGGCCTCTGTACTGCACTGCAGACACATTGCACTCGGCTTCAGGATCATGCAATGCAACTACAATGCACCACAGCCACCTCCTGCCACCCACACTGCGCGCGCACACACAACAAATATCACTTTTCCCCTGGGGACATCTCCTCGACATATTCACAACACCCTCATCATCACAACTAAGTGCTGAACACATCGCTTATTGTGACCTAACAGAGAAGTATAAACACACACACACACACACAGCACCATATCAGCATGCAGTGTGTGTGTGTGTGTGCATGATGAAACCTTGAAAGCCTCAACTTCAGTGGATCCTGATTATCTGATATGAAACATGCAGCGTGAGGCAAGATATTTTGGGGGATTACATCAGAAACACTCTGGAAGCACAAACCCAGAGCAGATCTTACAGAGATGTCAGTGATGATGGGGCTTGTGGCAGCTTCTCTGATTTCTACCTTGTTCAGCCAGTTGCCCGACTGGGTGAGTGGTTCGGAGATGCTGGCGCGCAGGTAGCTGCTGGCTCTGTCACAGTGGGACAGACAGGCCACTGCTCCTTCTCCCTTCAGAGGCAACAGACTCATCTGAACAGTTTTGCAAAGCAGCAGCACAGCCTTGGGAAGAGAGTGACTGAAACAGAGAGGAACAGGGAGGACGGTTAATGAGTGTCTCTTTAAAACAAGGACACAAGTATTCATCTTTACCAAAATCCTTCAGTCTGATTTAATGCCAAGGTTGGAAATGGAAAAAAATAGCTTCAGTCTGACTAGTTTCCTTTTTATCTTGAATTGTTCTCTACACACAGACTGTTCATACATACAGCAGATTCATATTAAGAATCTGTTTAAAGAGAAATCAGGATTCTGATTCCAGCTCGAGGCGATCTGAAATAAGTCAAAGCTCAAACGAAGCCTGTAATGTGAGCTGTTAAATAATTGAATGAAATCTTTGTCTTCACCTTGTTAATTCTAGTTTCTGCACTGCAGAGTGAGCCTGTATGTTCTGTAACTTAAACACTATTTCACTTACTCAAGAGTGTGTAGAGCCCTCGGCATCCGCTCCGCCTCCGCCAGCAGTGACCTCACTGCAACGTCATCACCCTGCAGCCAATGCACAGCAGCCTTTAGGACCAAGGCCCACCAGCGACTCACCGGGTCTCCCACTGGCACAAAGAAGGAGATGGAGAAAAAAAAACAGAACAACAAGTGAGTGGAGAATCTTTTTGTTGTTGTTGTTTTGTTGTGGCTGTGAGAAACTTTTTCTTGTTAAGATTAATATCAGGAATGATGTCGTGGCAAAAGTACTGATTTCCTTTCCTGTTGTATCAATGATTGACACTGTAGTTACTTAATATGAACAGAACACCAATGTGTTCATATCCCCTGCAAGACATTTATTAACACAAATCAATCACAAGTCTTATCTGTGATAATTCAAACTGTCTGAAAGTGAAGTGCAAACAAAGCCAAGAAAGTCTATTCATGTTGACGATAAGAACTCAGATCATTATCTGGTTAATCCTCACTGACGAGCTTTCCCACACACACACACACACACACACACACACACACACACACACACACACACACAACTGCATCAATCACCTGATATGATTCACACTTCTATCTAAATGGGATGGGTTATTCTCTTCATGCTATTCATACCTGGTGTGGTGGTGTGATTGGGAGGAGTCGAGAAGGGAGGAGGAGGAGAAGGAGAGTCCTCCGTACAGCTGTTCAACAACTGGAGGAACTCCATAGCACTTGAAAACTCCCTAAAAAAGTAACAGAGTAGGAAATAGACAGAAGATGTTAACCGACTACATTTTTAATGCACACCAAACTGTAAAGATCTAGGAAGCCCTGGATTCCCCAGCCTTACCCAGAGTCGTTCTTGCGTTTGCCTGCTTCAGAGTCGCTCTGCGGCTGAATGAGGGTGTGAACAGCTCGCTCCAGAAGCTTCCTGCAGAAGCAGCGGTGCAGCTGGGCGATGGGGTCAGCTGCAGGAAGAGCCACACGTAACGAAGAGGAACAGCTTAATTATCGCACATATGATTTATTTCAAAATCTCTCATACGGGCCAACTCCTCCGCTCATGACTCACAACATACCTGGATCTCTCTGAGAAGTGTACACGCTGTCGCTGCACTCCGACTTCACTGACCAATCACAGCTCAGGAAGAACTGTCTGCCCAACGGGGTGAAGAGCCAGCGGAGGCAGTCGGGGATCGGCTTGCTGTCTGACTGACTGGCCACACTCTCAGCACAGCTCAGCAGGTAACCCTGGGAGACACGGAGGAAAAGATGATGACGATGAAAGTTAAATAAATGTATTTGCTTCTTTGATGCTCTGTGAGACAAACTGAGGACACATGATGCATCATGAAAACGACATACAGGCAAAAAGGAGAGGTGGTGGCCCAGCAGTGTGCGCAGGGCCGTAGCCGCAGTGACGTAGATCTGAGTGAGCTGAGCAGGGGCCATCTTGCCCTGGGCGCTCTCGCTGAGGTTGACAGCGCTGAGAGAGAGAGACAAAGCCCACAAGCTGCTTCGCTGAGGCAACTTTCCTACAGACACAGAGAACAGAACCTGTATAACTGCTCTCTCACTTTCATAGCATGTACTTACTGAACCCTGTATTCTGCTGTTCATTAAGTCCAAACCATGAATCATATCCCGACAGCCTGTGTACAGCAGCGGATCACTCTGTCCTCGACACATACCTGTGAGCTGCAGCTGACTCAGACGGTGGTAAACCAGAGCCGCGTCCTTCGCGCTCGTCCGAGCCTCCTCTCCCTCGTGCTTTCCTCTGACCTGGTGAACCAGCCATCCCAGAGGAGTTGGACGATGCAAACAGTAGCGAATAAGATTCCAGGACAGCGAGCAAACCAGATCCAGATTGGTTGAGGGAAGAGCTCGGGTCAAGACGGTCAAGCAGGTCTCTAAACTAACCAAAGCTGCTTTGTAATCTCCCTGCAGGAAAAATAGGAGATGGGAGAAATTGTATAAGATAATATTCATTATTCCGTTGAGACTGACAGCGAAGATGCAGAGAAGGTCATGAGTTAGGTCTGAACACGATTTGAACAAATGCTAAAAATAAATCTTTGCACTGAGATCTTCAATAGGTGAGAAAACATCCAGCATTAGAAGAGACAGAGTGAGTGGATCCAGTGTTCTCACTGCCACAAGAAATAACTGCTGTTATCAAGAAATTCCTGATCATGATCTATTTGCATAAACAGAGTAGATTCTGTTGTTTTGACCATAATCAATCTGCCTAATAAAAAAAACACAATAAACAAAGGTCAAGATGAAATTGACTGATAGCATGATTCATATTTGTCAAACCTTCATGATAATATCACCACGGTGAATGATTTTGGCCACAGTTATGGTTCTGTGCCTGATATTGTGTCAACCCTCGTCCTGATGTGTACGCACCCTGTTGAGATGCAGGTCTGCTTGTTTGCGATGCCTCCAGAAGGACACAGACTTCGGGGAGTGAAGGAGTGTGACGGGCTCCCACAGGTAGAGCACCCTGACACAACCCCACACAGCCCCCACCCCGCTCAGCACCCACACCATCACCCATGGCAACAGGCACCGCAGCCAGGACGCTGGAGGACGAGAGGGATTGAAATATGAGGTGAGGTCATGGGTTTAGAAGTTATCGTGAACCCTCATTCACAGCTGGGGTCAGTCCTGCTCACCGAAGTCCTGTGTGTGGGTTGGGAACCAGACAAGCGTTCTGGATGGCCCATGGCCGGCGATGGGGCCGTGGCTCCCTGAGGCTTCAGAGCCCAGAAGAGAGGGCAGCGGGTTCAGTGACAGGCAGAAGAAGGTGAGGGCGCAGAGAAGCAGTCGAGAACGATCCATCACTCCAACGGTGGACGGAGAATCTGGTTCACTCTTCACCTGACAGAGAGAAAGAGAGACATTAATTAATAATTAATAAGGAGAATACGATTTGGAGATGACAGGAGAGTCTAATCCCGCCTATGTGTGTTTGGGTTTTCACCGGGTCGTGATCCAGTAAGGGACTGCCTGGCTCCGAGTCAACACAGTACGGAGAGAACTGCTGAGGGGAACTGGAGCCAGAGTCCGAGGCTGGAGGTGACATCATCACTATTTCCTGTTTGAGCTCCACGTCTTCAGACAGCGTCACTGGCTCTGAGACAGAAAGAGAGACTGTCATTAAAATCTCAACCTGTGTCAGACGATGCTCTGCTTCCATTGCTGTTAAACACTTACTGTTCTTCTGGTTTCCCATTTTAAGGGCCAGGTTCTCCTGCCGTAGTTTGTGGTTGACCTGTTGCAAGTATTTGATGTAGTCGATGGCCTTCCGAAGCACTCCTGATTTGTGCATCTGGGAAGAAAGGCATGAAGACAAAACATAGTCACACCCTCAAGCAACTTGTGACGTTAAACTATCTCAGCGTTAAGATCACAAACCTTTGCGTCGTTGCCCATGACCAGGTCTCTAAGCTCGATGATTTTGTCATTGATGGAGGAGCGATACCTCTTCTCGATGATGTTGTGTGTTGTCCTCCTCTCGCCCTCCTTCACCACTCCTCCCGGGCCCAGTACTCCTGCGCTCATGAGGCTATGCTCCATATTTGATCTGGCAGCATTTGAGCAGTGGGAGGAGCCTGGCTGCAGCTGCTTGATTGGCAGCTTGTCTCCTCCGCCCATCACCACAGGGACGGTGGTCAGGATGTTGCTGCTCATCAGCGTCTGAAGACCAAAGTCAGTAGAAGTGCGATAGTGTCAGTGCGAAGTATTAATGGTTAATGGGTCTGTGTGATGTTGGGGGACAGAGAGCAGCCAATCAAAGCCCTTGTAATGTTTGTGGTCGCAGTGAAAGGTGGATGAGACAGACGGATAATGAGGCATCAGATAAAATAAAGAATTAGCCTGTAGTGTGTTCTCTGTGTCCAGATTTAAATAACTAGTGTGTGTATTTGAAATCAGCCGATTAGAATAAGATCAGCTCGCTGTATGTTAGCATTAACAAGAAGTAACACTCCCAATTTGGACCATTATAAAGAAACAAAGGGTTATGTGCAGTAACTGTGAAGTAACTGGAGCTGGTTTCATACCGGGACTTGCATGGGCGTGGTTAAGGTGGTGATCCCCGTGGGGCTCTGCATGGTCGACAGCACCTGCGTGCCGTCTGGTTTGAGAGTTGTGAGAACCAGCGAATCTGTTTTCAGAATCTGAGGCTGCTGGACCAGAACCTGGTGGAAAGAAATCCAAAGGGTCAATGTGAGTTTATGTTTGCTCACAAGCAATTTTATAAAAAAATTAAAGGTTTGATATTCAGATCCGCTGTGTCTCTACTCATGTCCATATCTATACCAACTTTATGAAACAAAGTTATTTGTCTATGAGCTATTTTCTGAAGCAAATGGGGTCCAATTGATAGTTTGGTTCGTTGACATATTAACTTTCACTACCAGATATCAAATAACCATATCAACACTCTTTCTAAATCATTGTCTGACAGAAAGAACTGTGAAACTGGTACCTGCTGCACCTGCTGCTGCACAGTGTGGACTGTGGTCGGTGCAGCGGACAGAGTCTGGATGGTTTGACCTGTTGGAGTCAGAAGACGCTGATGCTGAATGGTCAATGGTTGGAGCTGTGGTGAGGTCATGATGCTCTGCATCTGTGGTTGGATGACTGAGAAGAGGAGACAAGATGACGGATGAAAAAAAAACACTGTGGTTCTGATATGGATCCCAAGAACTAATTATTGCCTCAACAACACATACAAATTCAAAATCTATTCTTCAAAAAGGCAATGATGTATGACTTGATTCATAGCCACGCTATTATCGACCACTGAATTATATTTATATTCCATGTTTAACAGAAAACACTCATATTCTTCTCCTCAGTCACCTTGGAAACCAGGAGCGGGGCTCTGGTGGCAGATGACAGGGCTCTGGATGAAACGCGACTGCCCACCGTTGGGGGCAATCATCACAGTTTGCGCTGCCTGGGTCTGGATGGGCAGTGGCGTCTGGCTGTGAGTCTGAACTAAGGTGTGGACCGGGAAGCTCTGGGTCTGCATCGGGATCCCCTGGGTGTGCATCTGCATTCAAGTGAAAAAAAAATGCTGATGCCACATAAAACAGTTCATGTGCCTGTATCTGTTTTGGGAAAAATGGGTTTGACTCGAGACAATAAACTACATCTCTCAGGTTGACTGCAGTATTTGCTGAGATGAGCATTGGTTTGTAAGGATGCTGAGCTGGTTAATTTATTTTACAGTTTGTCAGGACACTGAAATTTCTCTCATGTCAGCAGAAGCTTTTTTTTTTTTTATGTATGGATTGAACAATAACAGAAAATAAGACCTCGACAGAAAACAAGAATAAGCTAGAGAGGCAGGCACCTTGAGAATAGCTTCAGAATCATAATAGCAGCACTAGTACCTCGTTGCAGCAGTCATGTACCCTGATCAGCTCCAAACAATGCTCCACAACTTTAACAGCTCAACTCTAAACACAGCTTTCAATACTTACTAGTAGAATGAGTAAAACATAAATTATTACCCAAGTCTCGCGTGCATGTGGAATTAGAGTTGATACCTGGATGGTAGGCTGAGCCGTCTGTTGGGGCTGAGGCTGGATAGGTTGGACCACCTGAGGCCGGGGCTGAAGGAGCGGAGGGCTGCGGGTCACCTGCTGCTGCACGGAGGAGGCGGTGATAGGAGAGGGGGTCTGGGCGGGAGTGAGGGGAGGGGTGAGGGGTAAAGACTGGGGAGACAGTGTCTGGGGGCTGGTGAGGCTAACGTTGGAGTTCAGGTAGGGAACTGGGGTTGGTGTCTGGGGGGTTTGGGGAGCTTGAGGGGTTTGAACGGCAGGACGTGGGGTGATGCTGGCCCTGCCGCTCTGTAGTGAGCCTGCTGAGTTCATCTGGTCCTCAAACAAGTCTGGGAAGTCCCCCACTTGGTTGCTGACAAACTGCAGCATCTCTGAAGAGGCAGAAAAAACCCTGGGCATTAATATAAGTTTGGATTTGATAAAGAAATCTAATTCATTCAATTGGTTCAGTAACATGAAAACAGATATCATAGCTTAAATACCAAGAAAGGTCATTGAGATAAATAGATTATTGACAGACCTGTAACAGTATTTGCAACATAAGCTAATTCCCATGACTCATGATGAAATTACTTGATTGCCTTTAAGTCAAGGCCTTGTCTGACTGACAATATTACAGTGACAGGAGGCAATAATTGTGTTAAGTGTCTCAAATGTCCTTGAGTCAGATTCTCAACTGAATCTACACATAAGGTTACACAGACCCAATGTCTATCTGGCAGAGATATTATACAAGACAGATAAGACTAGAAAATCCCAAAGAGTCCCGGCCTTGAACCATCACATGCATTCACAGAAACAGCTACTGTACTGCTCCGGTCATAAACCAGTGAACCGTTATAGATCAGGTCTGTAAACATGCAGCCTTGAAAGTATGGAATGGTAAGGATGTAATCTTACAGATGACCCTCAAAGACAATAGGAGCAGGGTGAAAGAGCACTGAGATAAAGACTCAGGCAGCTAGAAGAGAGCTGATGGATGATGCTTTGATTGTCTTTCTAGTCCTAGTGTTCGCACAGATAACTTGGAAAAGTGTTTTCTGACGATATGTTGTCGACCTCGATCTTTGACTGATAAGCTCCAAAAGTTAATCATCAGGAAACACACACACGTGCACACAGAGACAGGGGCAAAAACAACACTCGGCTTCAAGCTACATCAAGGTGCAGGAAACAGAGTTAAACAAAGTTAAACAAAGCATGCAGACAGTTTCAGATGCTCACACCGTGGTTATATTAACCAACCTTTCTGTTCGGAGCATGTACACATTATATAGGTGGACACAATAGACCAAGCACTTATACTCCTCCACGGGGGGTCAGATTGCTAATGAGAGACTGGACAAAGCCACTCCTAGCCCCCAGTGTTTGGGACAGGCTGACACAAAGGGTAAATCCATCAAAGAGGGACAGTTTGCTCGGCTGCTGAGAGCAAAGAAAATAGGTTACATAACCAGAGCCGTGGTTGCTAAGGGAATAATTGAGAGAGGGAGAATGTTCCAGATGAATATAGGGTCAACTACTTGGGCCCCTTCAGGGGCCTCCGAGGCCTCACTCTCAAAGAAATGCACATCTTCGGAGATGTGCATTAAACCAGCTGCTGCTGCACAAACAGCAAAACTCAGCTGTGACTCCATTTATTATTAGAAAGTGGCTGTGATGGATATACATCTAAAAGTATGACCTTCTAAATACTTTGAGAAATACTGCTCAGACTTTCTAAAGCTGAGGTACATTTGTCTGCAGTTGGCTGCTCTGACTAATGGGGAAAATACAATTATCAATCAGCTGTGGGCCGAACAGAAACTAGCCAAATTGAGTGTGGGCTCTCTTTGAGCAATTTGCCTGTATGTTCATCAGTCAGTTGTCACTCCTCTCTCTCTCTCACACACACACACACAATCTGTACATTCCTCTCTTTTGATACAATGATTAAGTAGGATTACATAACTGTGGCTGGGGGTGCTCTGTCTGCTCATTCTTTGTAAAGGCTCCCATTGAAGTGAGAATTACCACCAGACACCAGAAGACAGGTAGAGTTTCAGGAATGTTTCATGAGCCTGTGTGCAGTATCATCAACTTTGGCCATTACGGTTTGTTACATACTGTGGCCTTGTTATTGTGCTTGCACTGCTATCCTTACTAGGACACTGTTCATTGTTGACAACCTAACCAAAACCTTCTCTCTAATCTCAACCTTGACCAACTCATGTCTAACCTTAACCTAACCACAACATATCTGACCCCTGAGCTCAACCAGGAGCTCACAGATGATGATTACTACTGAGCTTTGGTCCCATGAGCTCTACTGGGCCTAACTAGGTCAAGGTTTATGTGGCAAAAAGGTCCTAAAGAGGAAAAATAAATAAATGAGCGTGCGTGTGTACACACACACACACATACACAGATACACAGACAGATACACAGACAGTGTCTCAGTCTGGTCTGGTGACTTTGCATTCAGTAAAATTCCACCCTGATGGGAATCTGGTGACTGTGCTCTGGCCGGCGTTACACCAAAAGCCCAGTCCTTTCACTGAGTGCCAGAGGGTAAAGCTTGTTTTGATTAGAGGGAGATTTGATCAAGGATACTGTCTGTCTGTCTGTCTGTCTGTCTGTCTGTCTGTCTGCAGAGTGCAGCGCGGAATCTTTACAGGGATGCTGTCCCACAAACTTTGCTGGACACTTGTGCAGAATGAGCTCTGAGAGGATACTGAAGAGACTGCACAGGGTTTCTTCATTAAACTCTCCCAAAAACGTACAACTTGACATGAAAGTCTTAAAGTACACACAGTAAACACTTGTTTCTACAAGGTTGGTGAGTAAGTTACACTCCTGCGCCACTGCCCACACACAGTTTCCTGACGCATGACACCTCACGCTGAAACCCATCTCTGCTTCATGGAATATAACACTCTGCTGAAAACTTCACAAGATCACTTTTCCATTAAAGCCTGGCTGTTTCTTTTAGAGACACAGCCCTGAAATCACAACAAGGATCATGGGAATACTTTCAGAATACATCTGAAGATTTCCTGTGTATTTGTTTCATGTGTTTGTGTTTTATTCAATAAACGAACAAATATCTGATCACAAAACATCACAGGATAAATTATTGTCCCAACGTGGAGACGATGATGGATTTAAAAGGCTGTGTGACATGACAAAGCAGATTTTGACAAGTCAAAATTAAGTCTTGCCTGTTTTGACAAGTGAACATGAGGCAATACATCGATATAGAGTGAGTGAGATGGCAGCACTGACGACAGCTCATCTTCTTTATTTACCTTCTCTCACAGATTCTTTTTACACACACACAGCTTTATTATCGTGTTGTATTTGATGTTCTTATATTGAGCTCTTTTTATTTTATTTTAATTAAGTCATCTAACACTTTTCATTGAACTGTTGACCCTGTGATAACCGACTGTGACAAACAAAACTTGAAACGAGTAGAGAACCTCTGAAGTAAATCTGAAGCACATCAATGATGTGTTATACTTCCTCACTGTGCTCACACAATGAAAAGGAAATATAATGATATATTGGGCTTTTGCTCTGTTGCTTTTGATTATCACTGTATTGCAATAATTGTTATTAATGTTGTTTATTGCCCAGCCATGGTCAAGATGGAAGTTTTTGCAGAGTTTAATGAAGAAACTTTGTCCAAGTCTCTAAAGACTCCTTTTTGAGATTATTCTGGATAACTCCAAAAAGTATAAGAAGAAGAAGAAGAAGAAGAAGAAGAAGAAGGAGAAGGAGAGGAAGAAGAAGACTAATCCTTAATGTGCACATTTAGAAAGAAAGTAAAACCAAACAAAGTAGAGTCACTGTAAATGTTGGTTAAATAACAGGACTGATTCAGATGAAGGTCTTTGAAGTCCAGCAGCTGTTTGGTGAATAGTTTAAATGTTTAAATGTTAAACTAGACACAGATGTGCTCAGCTGCTCAGCATCTCACTGTCACGGACGGACTTTAACTCCTCCAGGAAACACTCAGCATCGCCAACGGGGACACGGACACTCACCGTCGATGTCCCCCAACGTGAACTCGTCCCCCAACTCCGCTAACGTCGTGTCCATGGTCTCGATGTACTCCCCGGTGTCCATCCTGTCCCGGCTGTCAGCAGCTCGCCTCCCCGGCCGCTACCGGATGGCCGCACGGGGGTGGGGGGGAGAAGAGACACGGTCCGCGGGCTGTCCTCTGGAGCTCAGCGACGCCTACGAACACACGCACCCGGTAGAGAAGGGTTGTCTTCACCGGAACAACCGTGAAACGACACCGGAGCCTCGGGAGAGGCGCGAGCTCACGGAGATAAACTCATTTACACCGATTTAGGCTGTAGGCGACGCCATCTTGCTTCACGCTCATTACGTCATTCACAAACAGACTCGGTGGCCCAAGACGGGCTCTGATTGGCTGAAACCCCTCCGTTGTTGTCATGAGACCAGTCGTCATCAACCAATGGCAGCGTCGCATTCAGCGTGGTCTGATCGTGCGTCAACCATCAGAAGCTCCTGAGTCATTTGAATAAACCGCGCCCCCTTCTTCATCAAAACAACTGGAGTACAAATACTCAGTGTATCAATACATACTCATACAAATACATACTCAGTGTATCAATACATACTCATACAAATACATACTCAGTGTATCAATACATACTCATACAAATACATACTCAGTGTATCAATACATACTCATACAAATACATACTCAGTGTATCAATACATACTCATACAAATACATACTCAGTGTATCAATACATACTCATACAAATACATACTTATACAAATACATACTCAGTGTATCAATACATACTCATACAAATACATACTCAGTGTATCAATACATACTCATACAAATACATACTCATACAAATACATACTCATACAAATACATATTCATACAAATACATACTCAGTGTATCAATACATAAATAAAACCAAATCAAAACAACTCCCTCACATGGAGACTGAGTACAAATACATACTCAGTGTACAAATACAAACTCATACTCATACATAATCAGTATATCAATACATACTCATACTCATATATACACAGTGTATAAATACATACTCATACATACTCAGTATATAAATACATACTCAGTGCATCAATACATATTCATACATACTCAGTATATAAATACATAAATAAAACCAAATCAAAACAAGCTCTCTAACATGTAGACTGTGTACAAACCGTTTTAGTTATATAAATACATACTCAGTATATAAATACCATGAATACATCAATCAATATATAAATAGATAAATGAAACTGAATCAAAACAACCTCATCACCATGTAGACTGTGTACTAAACATACTCAATCAATAAATACATAAATTAACTAGTCTTCAAAATAAATGCACCACAGACGTGTTGTATTTACATTGAACCAGTGTCTTTAACACAGTAATAAACATCTATTTACATATTATAGTGTATTTATATTGAAAAATATCTTAACCAACCTGCAGATTAAATGTTCATTCATCATTTTTGATTAAGTGCAGATAAATTAAAAAGTTAAATGAAATAAACTTAAATATGTAAAATATCAAATATTCAATATCTTTTTTCCAACAGAGGCCTGAGAACAAAACAATTCACAGTCAACAACAGGCAACTGAACAGGAACAACAACAAAACCACACAAGACTTTTTATTTGAGTGAAGTTTGTAAATCGTTTTATTTAGCCGGTGTGCTGTTAGTTCTGTTTTAACAGAGCTTCATAGATGAATAACAGGAGGTGACCGTCTCTTTTCGTTTGTAATGACGTCCGTCCAACCGAGGGATACAGAGAACAATGGTGTGTGTGGGATTTGTCGTTCATGATGATGCGTAGTGAAATACTGGGTTCAACAGCTGGAGACTTGATGGGGCTGCGTGATAGAACATCTCCATATTCAAGGATTCGGATGGAGACAAACTATTTTTAATCCTTTGCTGCACCACTCCATTATTTTTATTCTATTATTGTCACATTTCTTGTGGATGAGAGTCTGACAGAAAACACAACACTAAAAACAAAACTGGACAAGAATTGTCATTTGAATACTTTATTGTTCATTTCACCGCAACAAGTCAGAACACGAGTGAACTGATGATAGGTTTACAGCAGCTGGTGATGGATGTTCAAAACTACAAAACATTTTTCAGGTTTACATATTACAGCATGTGAAACAATCAAAATCACCCACCCACTGTCACCCATTAGGATTTAAAATGTGTTTTAATACTTGGAAAAAAAGAAATCTCAAGAATCTCACCAGCCTTATACCAGCTTCACACCACAATGCTCCAGCTTCTGAATATTTGAGGTGGTTTAATAGCAACGCAGAGTGAAGCTACTTAAAAATATAAATCTAATTTTATTCACTTGATCACATCTCCACTCTCAGGCTGTGTTTATTTGTTCCAGTGGATCTCATAAGACTTTTTCTCGGTGTAACTTGTTTCTGCTGTTCCTGTGCCACCTCTGACTTTTTCCTTCACCACCTTCACTACCAGACCACCAGCCAGGGCGATACCTGCCGCAGCCTTTCCTATATCAGCCACTGCGGACAAAGTCCGAGTAGTTACCTCCACAGTTCCCCAAGGGTCTGATGCGACCCTGCTGGCCACACTCGGAACTGTGAACCCACACACAGCCCCAGCAGACCCAGCCTGAGCTGAGACTGCTCCTGCAGCAGCACCCTGAGGGGCTACAGCGGCCACCACATGCTGCCCTGCTGCTGAAGCTAAACCACCCTGAGCTGCACACATGTTGGCTGCACCTACTGCTGCGGTTTCAGCTGCACCGAGGGCTGCTGTGCTGACAGCAGCTCCCTCCAGAGCTGCACCTAAAGCAGCCCCAGCTCCCAAGGACCCCCCAACTCCTGCTGCCACCCCCACAGCGCAGACCCCTACGACACTAACCTGCCCCAGAGCATCCAGAGCACCCTCTCCAGGACTGGCAGCCACAGTGCCAACAATGGCTCCCATAGAACCGCCCATAACCCCACCTATTGCTGCTCCCAGTGCCACGGCAGTTTTCCCTGAAGCTGCTGCCACTATGGCCCCCACAGCTTTCCCAACACCTGTGCCTCCCGCTACAGACATCCCTGCTAGTTGACCTGCAGCGAAACCCACCGAATTTCCGACAAGATAAGCTCCAGCTGCAGCCGCTAAAGGGACTGCTGCACCAAACACTGCCCCAACTGCCATGCCTGTGGCTCCAGCAGCCACCAGGATCTTAACTCTCCTCAGGACGTTAGGAGACAGCACAGCCTCCTGTCTCACACGAGTCACGGATGACAGGTGAGACAGTTGCTTGCTGGTGGCCACTCTGCAGCCCCTATGTCTCCCTCTGAACTGGTCCCCGCATTGTTTAAATCCGTCCCCTCGCTCCCTCAACATGGTTTCCTGCTCCTCCCTGATGGCAGCTTCAGCCTCTAAAAACATTGCGTTGGTATAAAACCCTCTGGTCGTCTGCCTCACCATCATGTCCACCTTCATCAGGAGTTCTTTCACTTGCCCTGAGTTACTCGGGTCTTTGTTGTTGAGGACATGGTACCTGCTGCCACACCTGTCAATCAGAGCCTTGAGCCCGGCAGGCGCAGTCCTCAGGAACTCTTCAATCCCTATCCCCTCCAGGTCATCACCTCTGGTAAAAAGAACCACTGTGTGGTGACGGACTGCTTCCTCCCCAAATATCTCTGACATCTCACAAACAGCCTTTTCCTCGTCATCTGTGTATCGTCCTATTGGCACCACCAACAGGAAGGCATGTGGGCCGGGGACACAGAGACACACACACTTTGCTATCTCTGCATGAATCTGCTCCACACTGAGGTGAGTGTCCCCGAAGCCAGGCATGTCAACCACTGTGACTCTCCTCCTCCTCCTCCTCTGTGTGACAGCCTGGCCTTCCTCCTCCTCCTCCTCCTCCTCTGCGAGCACGACGCTCCCGAGCTCACAAATCTGTGTGACGGAGCTCGCGCTGATCTGAGACAGGAACTGCCTCCGGCCCAAGATGGTGTTTCCAGATGCACTCTTGCCACTTCCCGTTTTTCCGATGAGGACGAGCCTGAGCTCTTCACTCCAGCTGGTGTCACCTTCCCTCTCACCCTCCATGACACCTGGATCCTTGTGCTCCTCCTCATCTGCTGAGGGAGAGAGCAGAGATGGCCTCAAACTTTAGAGACACACTTATCATTAGATCAAAACAGGCACATGGACTTCCTCATTAGTGAAAGATAGCTTTTAGATTGCTGATGGAAACAATACAGCTTCTATGTGTTGTCAGGAAGGTTCTGCACACAAACAGACATGAATAGCTTCTAGCTCCATGCAAGAGAAATGAGGAAATATCTGGTTACACGGTTCAATTCAAAGTTTTATTACGACACAAAGAAGAAACACTGAAGGATCGAGAATGAACCATAAACAACTCGCTGTCATTTATTAGCTGCGGTTAACTTTGGACTGATTACCCTTTAGATAGCTAGCCTTAGCATGTTGCTAACTTATAACCTTGTTGTGAGGAAAGAGGCAACAATCAGGACATGAAGACTTCATCTCACCAGACGCCATGTTGTTCTCTGAGAGTTTCAGTTCAACGGGTGGTTCCTCTCAGTCTCGAACATGTGAACTTCATCCTCGGAAAACAGCTGATGCTAAATGTTGAGCTGAAGTCAACCAGAACAAAAACACTGCAACTTGGTATAGAGGCTCCAGTGGGGGTCGAATTGCGCATCCGTTGGAGTCTGTGGCTGAGAATCTCGAGCTGGTTGAAACAGCTGTTTTTATACTGTGCTGCACTAAAACCGGAAACCCCACTTCTGAGAGGCGGTTTCAGAGAAGCTATGGAGTTTTATGGGAATTCCAATTAAAGAACCGGTTAAGTCAGCTCTCAGGTACAGAGCATATGTCCTTTGTTCCTACGTCATTCTGAACAATAAGTTCCCTCCCTTCCGTTTGCTGCAATAGCCGAGAGATGTTAGTTGTTTATGGGCCTTTGGTGTAAGTGTGAGGGACCTGTTCAGTAACAACTTTTACTTTTGGACACCCTTCTTTCAACATTAAAAATGAGTAAATAATAACAATTAGTAAACAACAATAAAAAGGAATAAAAGACAACAAAAGTGATTGTGATAAAATGGTAAATGAGATTATAATATTCAAAACAAAACATGATAAAATGATCAAATGTGATAAAAAGATGGATTCAAAATGATTTAATGATTGAGTATTAAGTGAGTTAATAATTCACCTCAATAAACAATAAACATGTCCTTCTTTGCCTTTTTATTCTCAATCATCATAACACACACACTTTTTATGAGCCTAACTCCACTTGTCTTCACACAAGGATTGGAACCTTCATCAATTCCAGGATTTACTCACAAACACTCTATTACCTTAAAGTAAAACTTTAAATGAAAACACACTTTCATAGTTACTCATAAATGAATAAGAAAGCTCAATTTTTTAGAATTTGATTGCAAATAAATGCATTTCATCCTTCTTTGTTCAGACAATTTACTGACGGTGCTGCTTTGGAGACTTTCCTCCTTTAGTTTTTGGTCTTAATAACTTTGTTTCCTATTCATATGAGCAAAGATGTAAATGTCTACCATATGATAATTAAGGAAGGTCCTGAGACCAACCCAATACATGTGGTAACAGTAAAGTGACAAAACAAATGAAACAGTTGCATATAATCCTATCTCTTCAATATTACCTAATATCATTCACCTGTCGTCGCACCACACTGCAAATATCACTACACTCACCAGCCTTATACCAGCTTCACACCACAATGCTCCAGCTTCTGAATATTTGAGGTGGTTTAATAGCAACGCAGAGTGAAGCTACTTAAAAATATAAATCTAATTTTATTCACTTGATCACATCTCCACTCTCAGGCTGTGTTTATTTGTTCCAGTGGATCTCATAAGACTTTTTCTCGGTGTAACTTGTTTCTGCTGTTCCTGTGCCACCTCTGACTTTTTCCTTCACCACCTTCACTACCAGACCACCAGCCAGGGCGATACCTGCCGCAGCCTTTCCTATATCAGCCACTGCGGACAAAATCCGAGTAGTTACCTTCACAGTTCCCCAAGGGTCTGACGCGACCCTGCTGGCCACACTCGGAACTGTGAACCCACACACAGCCCCAGCAGACCCAGCCTGAGCTGAGACTGCTCCTGCAGCAGCACCCTGAGGGGCTACAGCGGCCACCACATGCTGCCCTGCTGCTGAAGCTAAACCACCCTGAGCTGCACACATGTTGGCTGCACCTACTGCTGCGGTTTCAGCTGCACCGAGGGCTGCTGTGCTGACAGCAGCTCCCTCCAGAGCTGCACCTAAAGCAGCCCCAGCTCCCAAGGACCCCCCAACTCCTGCTGCCACCCCCACAGCAGAGACCCCTATGACACTAACCTGCCCCAGAGCATCCAGAGCACCCTCTCCAGGACTGGCAGCCTCAGTGCCAACAATGGCTCCCATAGAACCGCCCATAACCCCACCTGTTGCTGCTCCCAGTGCCACGGCAGTTTTCCCTGAAGCTGCTGCCACTATGGCCCCCACAGCTTTCCCAACACCTGTGCCTCCCGCTACAGACATCCCTGCTAGTTGACCTGCAGCGAAACCCACCGAATTTCCGACAAGAGAAGCTCCAGCTGCAGCCGCTAAAGGGACTGCTGCACCAAACACTGCCCCAACTGCCATGCCTGTGGCTCCAGCAGCCACCAGGATCTTAACTCTCCTCAGGACGTTAGGAGACAGCACAGCCTCCTGTCTCATACGAGTCACGGATGACAGGTGAGACAGTTGCCTGCTGGTGGCCACTCTGCGGCCCCTATGTCTCCCTCTGAACCGGTCCCTGCATTGTTTAAATCCGTCTCTAAGGAGGCTGAGAGCACTGCCTTTGCTCTCCTCCGTCCATCTCTCCACCCTAAAGTCATCTTCATTTCCTCTGTCCACCTCCCTCCCTCTGAACCCTTGTGATCCTCTCGTGCTGCTCGCTGCTTCATCAGACTCCAGGTGACACTTTCTTCGTTTTGCTAGTTTCACCAGTTCCTCCATGCTGCTGCTGTTATGTTGTTCTCCGTCCCCTCGCTCCCTCAACATGGTTTCCTGCTCCTCCCTGATGGCAGCTTCAGCCTCTAAAAACATTGCGTTGGTATAAATCCCTCTGGTCGTCTGCCTCACCATCATGTCCACCTTCATCAGGAGTTCTTTCACTTGCCCTGAGTTACTCGGGTCTTTGTTGTTGAGGACATGGTACCTGCTGCCACACCTGTCAATCAGAGCCTTGAGCCCGGCAGGCGCAGTCCTCAGGAACTCTTCAATCCCTATCCCCTCCAGGTCATCACCTCTGGTAAAAAGAACCACTGTGTGGTGACGGACTGCTTCCTCCCCAAATATCTTTGACATCTCACAAACAGCCTTTTCCTCGTCATCTGTGTATCGTCCTATTGGCACCACCAACAGGAAGGCATGTGGCCCGGGGGCACAGAGACACACACACTTTGCTATCTCTGCATGAATCTGCTCCACACTGAGGTGAGTGTCCCCGAAGCCAGGCATGTCAACCACTGTGACTCTCCTCCTCCTCCTCCTCTGTGTGACAGCCTGGCCTTCCTCCTCCTCCTCCTCCTCCTCGGCTGCCTCTTCCTCTGCAAGCACGACGCTCCCGAGCTCACAAATCTGCGTGACGGAGCTCGCGCTGATCTGAGACAGGAACTGCCTCCGGCCCAAGATGGTGTTTCCAGATGCACTCTTGCCACTTCCCGTTTTTCCGATGAGGACGAGCCTGAGCTCTTCACCCCAGCTGGTGTCACCTTCCCTCTCACCCTCCATGACACCTGGATCCTTGTGCTCCTCCTCATCTGCTGAGGGAGAGAGCAGAGATGGCCTCAGACTTTAGAGACACACTTATCATTAGATCAAAACAGGCACATGGACTTCCTCATTAGTGAAAGATAGCTTTTAGATTGCTGATGGAAACAATACAGCTTCCATGTGTTGTCAGGAAGGTTCTGCACACAAACAGACATGAATAGCTTCTAGCTCCATGCAAGAGAAATGAGGAAATATCTGGTTACACGGTTCAATTCAAAGTTTTACTACGACACAAGGAAGAAACACTGAAGGATCGAGAATGAACCATAAACACCTCGCTGTCATTTATTAGCTGCGGTTAACTTTGGACTGATTACCCTTTAGATAGCTAGCCTTAGCATGTTGCTAACTTATAACCTTGTTGTGGGGGAAGAGGCAACAATCAGGACATGAAGACTTCATCTCACCAGGCGCCATGTTGTTCTCTGAGAGTTTCAGTTCAACGGGTGGTTCCTCTCAGTCTCGAACATGTGAACTTCATCCTCTGAAAACAGCTGATGCTAAATGTTGAGCTAAAGTCAACCAGAACAAAAACACTGCAACTTGGTATAGAGGCTCCAGTGGAGGTCTGCCCCCTGCTGGACGTTGCTGTGACACACACACACGCACACTCACACCCACTCACACACTCTCTCTCTCTCACCCACTCTCACACACACACAAACTCTCTCTCTCTCTCTCACCCACTCTCACACACACACTCACTCACTTACCCACTCTCTCTAACTCACTCACAAACACACACACTCTCTCTCTCTCTCACCCACTCTCTCACACACACACTCTCTCTCTCACCCACTCTCACACACACACTCACCCTCTCTCTCTCTCACTCACTCACACACACACACACTCACTCTCTAACTCACTAACAAACACACACATTCTCGATCACCCACTCTCACACTCACTCACTCACTCTCACTCACTCACTTACCCACTCTCTCTCTCTCACTCTCACTCACACAGAGAGAGACAGAATGTTTTGTACGTATCAGAGTCACTTTATTTCTTCAATAACAAAATGGCTTGTTCATTCTGCAGCAGTGATATTCTCTCTCTGAATATACATATAGTTTGATAACAGTCGTTAAACTATTTTACTACCAATTTCCAGCAAAGACGAAAAGAAAGAGATAAAGAAAACGAAACGGGAGCGGGGCTGCAGCAGGATGAGGAGTCACACACTGTGGTGTTGACGGATCTTCACATAAAGGAAAAAAACAAATGTGATTAACTAGTGATTAATAAAATAACTACAAGGATTGGTCTGAAAAAAGAAATCACAAAGAGTATCAAAGTAAAAAGGGAGCATGGCTGATGATCCACTCAGATGGCAATGAAATTAAATATTCAGAATGACTTTGAACCAAAGGTTTTTTTTCGTCCTTCAGGCAAACAAATATAAGAGACATGATTACAACTCGGAGCAGCAGCGATAACTCTCCGACAAATCTCACTTCAAAGAAATCATAAAAAATGTAAATAAAATCTTGTTTCCCTCATCGCATCAAACTGAACCTTTTCAGAAACTGAAGCTGCATTTCAATAAGGTGAGGTCAAATATTTATTTGGCAACCACGCGTATTTGAAGCAGTTGGGCTTTAGACACATTAAATCTAGACCAGACACAGCACGGTGGGGGTTTGCAAAGTTCTTAAGCAGAATTTATTGAAATTACTTATATTCCAAAGTACAATACTGTAATCCTCAAGTTATCAAAAATGAGTTTCCCTATTTATTTATTTTTTAAAACTCCTCATTTCACCTTTAACCCCTTTCACCACGTCAAATTTACGAATTACAAGTGACTGAGAGCACAGCGCCTCAGCCCCTCATCAGACTAACATCCACCTGTGTTTTACTTTGTTGTGTCACATCGAGGGCTCCTCTTCTTCACAACAGAGCACCAGGCTTCTGCACCAGTGAGGGCAGCTTTAATTTCCGTCACTGTCATCTGAGTCGACAAGTCAAGCCAACCCTTGTGGACTGTGCGTGTGCTCCTTCCTCTCCTCCTCCTCCTCCTCCTCTTTGCCGCTCTGCACAAGCGCCGAGGTGCGGCGCTATAGCTCGGTACGAGAGCGTGATATACGAGGACCTTTCCGGATTTCTTTCCTCTTCTCTTCCTTCCTCCTCCTCTTCTCCTCCTCCCTCAGGATCTTCTGGAAGGCCTCGGCTGTGTGAAGCACCTGCGGCACGTTAGAAAGCGTGAGAGAGGGTGTGTGTGAAAATCAGAAAAGGGCAGAGTGGGAAACAAAGTGTATGAATCATACTCACATCGTCTCTCTCTGTGCGGTATGGGTTTAAAAAGTCGGGCGTTTTCTCGGTTATTCCCAGCTCCTGTGACATCTGAGGGACAGACAGATGACGGAGGAAGAGAAGAAGTCAAACAAAACGTGGAATGGAAATGACACACTCACGTCTCATCACTTATTTTACAGCTTTACAAAAGAAGTATGGTGAAACTTGGCGCACAGATCAAATCTACATTTCCTCTCGGAATCGACGCTCGTTTCCTCGAGTGTTGTGAAATGGAGAGTGGGGGTTACCGAGGCACAGAGTGAGGGCTGGATGCACAACTTCAGGGTGCTAACCGCTGCTGCTCACAGTCGCAGAATTAATCCACTGTATAATCCTCTTGGCACATTGCTGAGGTCACAGATTAATCCTGCAGGAGTTTAGTTCATCAATTCACACGATAAACAGGGAGACCTGGCTCATCTGCTTTGCTTTTTCTTCTGAAGTTTAAACAATGCATTGTGGATGAATGTTCTGATGAATGTGCAGTGATGAAAGATGTTATTGCTGATACCGAGGATAAATTGTACACTGACGTAACGGACGATTGCTCTAAATCTAAGATAAAACCACCTGCGTTAGTTCCGTCATTTCTATGCACCTGTCACATTTACCTCACCTGTGATATATATCATTTAACCCCCTGCACTGAAAAGTATTTATTTCAATAAAGACATTGAATTCTGAATTATAACTTTTCTTAATCTGATAATGATTCGGTTTCACCTTAATTCTTGGAGACGTATAAGAATTACTCATTGTCAGACAGTCAAGGCCTCTAACTTTTAGCCTGAAAGCACATTAGCACTTAAATGTGGTCTGAGTTTATTTTCCGCAGCTTTATCCCGGCAACAATCTTTCTTTCTCTCTCTCTCTATAGTCGAGAGATCATCGTTTTTATGACCTTACTGCAGAACAGTTCAGTGAATTGTGATGATGCTGTTTTATAAAAGGTGTCATTCATTCCAATAAGAACGGTACAAGTCATTGTCTGGTCTTACAAGAGTGAGGACATGTTGGTGGGCTCCTCCGGTAAAAACCCCCGTCTGGTTACAGAAATTCAGCCCCCAGCGCAGCAGACCACCCCAGTCGGTATTCCGGTCATAGTAGTGGTGGACGATACGGGGGAAACGCAACGCCACGTCGCCGAAAAACGCCGTATTCTCCACCACATGGGAGTAAGCTGCAGGAGATCATGAAGAGAAGACAGAGGGACAATTAGAAGGAATGATTTTCAAGATAAATGTGTGCATAGAAAACACAGAACAAAGAAAGTGAAGCTAAACCTCACGACATTCAGACAGATTTTCAGGAGAGAGTTGATATTATCGAGGTGACAGAGGTGGAGCTTCTAGAGACGAGTACCGGACAAACCAATCAGAGGTGATGGAGACAGACTCAGGAGTGTGGAAGACTCGGTAGAGATCACAGCAGAGACCCTGAAAAAATGAAATGATGAAAGGGCTGAGGTGTAAATGTGAAGCCGACCTTCTTTGATCTTGTCATCCATGGGGAACGGGTCGTCAGGCTGCATGTTGGCCGTAACCAGGATTTGTCTCGAGTCCTCCAACACCTTATAAAAGAGAGAGAGAGAGAGAGAGAGAGAGAGAGAGAGAGAGAGAGAGAGAGAGAGAGAGAGAGCTCAGTTGATTAGTTCTACACTGACTGTGGTAATGATGGAGAAAAAGAATACTCCTGCTACTACCTCATGTTTCATGGATGTTTAGGGGACAGATTTTCATGAGCGTTTGCAATTTGGTGCAGCTCGAAGTAAAAAATCCAGATATATTGGATTTAAATGTGGATTCTTAAGGGGACAGTTTGGCCGTGGCAGATTCTACTGAATGTCATTCTAGCTTGTTTGTTGTTTTGGAGCCAATGTGGACAAACGGGTTGAGGCGGATTGGGGATTTTTTCCCCCTCACTTTCTTCAACAAGCCAAGATAAAATCTAACGAAGCAATTTTGGGCACTTGCACAGATTCACTGGATCCACAGAAACAACTAGAATCTTCTGAGATTTCACAGTTTTTGTCTTAAAATCTTGGCGCTCACAGACACTGACTGAGATTAGAGTCAAGGTCTGTGGAGGTAGAATAAAGAAGCGACATGAGCAGAAACATTCTGAAGCTTCTATCCCTCCCATTCACAGAGCGGTGCAAAAATGCTGACAAGGTATTTCAGCCTCTGAAGGTAGACTGTGCTCGTCGTCCTCGTGAGGGACGCATTATGCAGAAGATAACTGTCCTCTGGGACGCGGAGGCCCACTGTGTAAAGCCCCCAGCCTACAGTGAGAGAGAATGGCACTCTGAGCAGCCGAGTCCGATTTTACATTCAAATGAATGAAGGAAACATGCTGATGAATGTGATCGCTGGATTTGAAGCCTTTGATTCTCTGTCGGACTCGGATCCTTCTTATCCTTCTATCTGCTGAGAGCACGAGAGGCTGGAGCTTAACTGGAGTTTTTAAACACGTGTTGGATTTGGCTGGTGGCCGCACACTATGTGAGCATTCACACACACACACACACACACACACACACACACACACACACACACACACACACACACACACACACACACACACACACACACACACACACACACACACACACACACACACACACACAGGTCCTACCTTGAAGAGTCCTTTGAGCATGATGTCTATGATCTTGTACTGCTGGTTAATGTCGTTCAGCTCCACCAGGTTCTTCAGAGCGTTCAGTTGATCTTTCCTCTTGGTCTCAAACAGCCGCTTGTCTGACAGGAAAAGATCAGGAGGACACACACTCCCCATGTGAGCATAACGCACACGCACACACAGTCTTACACACACACAAACACACACACACACACACACACACACACACACACACACACATCCAACTGATATGCACAGAAATGAATTCAGACACACACACACAGGCGTGACTGTGCGTCGGGCAGCAACCCTCCACACTGACAGCAGAAGGATACAGATCTCCAGGTTGGAGTCATGTCTGGGTCTGTGTGTGTCCAAGTCCGCTGAGCTGAGGGCGACAGCGGCCAGTGCCACGACCACCGCACAGAGACTCTGCATGGTCACCAGGGGGCGGCAGAGAGGCACTCTTCAAGACACAGAAGACAAATCATGAGACAAGTCCGTCAGCGCGTCGTTAAATCTTGAGACGGAATTGCATGATTTCAAATCTCCTTCCAACACATTTTCTTTTGATGGACAAACAATCTTATCTGAACACTGGACTTGAAGTGAAATGATTTTCTCCTTTCAAAGCTGCTGGAAAGGTTCTGTCCCCCGTGATACTTGTGGAATAAGTGAAGTACAGAGAGATACGCCCGGGGGTCTGTGGACAATATGGACCACCAGAGGGTATCCAGCAGTTGAGGAGGGGGCTCCTTATGTTCCTTCATCTGATGTCTGGCACTTGAAAAACCCCAGAGGAGCATTTACAATCTCTGCACCAGACCGGCTCTTTGCCCTCTCTTCCCCTCTCAATCCAACGTCTTCAACGTGTTCATTCAGATGTAACGTCCTTTTCCTCTGAGGCTTTTTTATACATTCGAAGGGGAGGGGGGGTGAAAGAACGAGGAAAGATACAACAGCTAAAAATAGAACCTCATCAAATGAAAATTTGATGAAAGCCAAATTTTTAAGAAAAACATTAGTGGAAAACAGGAGTAACTCGAGGGAGGCAGCCGCCACGGTGTTGATGAAAAGCTACAACACATAATTCACATAATTCATGCATAATTTATCAAGGGCTCCATCAATACACAATCAGAGGGGTGCGGAGGTTGAATAGGAGTGTGGGGAGTGAAGGGAGAGTCAGATTGTGAAGCAGGAGGAGGACAGGAGGCGAGAGATGAGCAGAGGGGTGATGAGGCGTTTGGAGAGGGGCGGGCGGGTGGAGGTTGGGAAGTCGGACGGCAAGACCCTGCAGGAGACAACAGCTTTCCTGGTAAATATTTCATCTACTTTTGTTAAGACACAGCGATAAAACAGAAAGACACACAGATAAGAGAACAAGTGGAAGATAGAGGAGGAGAACAAGGCTCTGCGAGAGGAAAATGAGCAGCAGGGACTTGATTTTGCTCTGACGAAATTAATCTTTACAAGCTTGGCTGCCAAATCCTGAAACTGCAGGACGAGGAAGTGAGCAAACCTCTCAGGGTATGAATGTTAATTTGTCCCCTTAAGGATCTCACTCAAATCAGAGGGGGGAAGCATATGCTCCGAGACACAGAGTCCACCATCACTCCTCAGAGAGGCTGATACCGTGGACCAACAGCGATGGTTTCAAACTACAAACCTCCTCCTGCTTTTTAAAATTAAATTCAGAGCCTGCAGATATGACGCGAGAGATCATTCGGAAAAAGTAAACAAACTCCCTTAAGTTGCAGCTACTTTAATTTGTGCTGTTGGCGGTCGTCAAAATCGACTTTTTTTAAAACAGCGTCAGCAGAAACAAGTGTTCCCGAAGACAGCTGAGCGGGGACAATGTTCGATAAAAGGCCAATTTGTGCATTCTGGGAACATCTTTTGGGTTTCTTCCCAGCGTTCTGAGATACGCTGCTCTAAATATCCTTAAGTGCTGGTCGAAAGCCTCAGTATTTCTAGATAACAGCTGCGGGCAGGGGGCCTCGTCTCTCCCCTGGCAGCAGCTCATCGGGTTAGTTGATGTTCTGAGCAGGCAGCTATATATGTAGCTCTGACACATATTTATGAGCAAAGAGGTTATCGTCTCTGCTACGATTTAATGCAGTCAACATATATCTCCAGCAGATGCTTAAGTTTTCATGTGGCAAGAAAAAGTGCTGAGACCTTAAGAAGCAGCGCAAGGACGTTAAGGAGGGGATCAATCATCTAATGCATCCATTAACTGTAAGCAGGCAAACCTAATTACACAGGCTGATCGCTGTAGAAAATCAAAGTCAGAGGAAAACCCACCAGTGAAGCACTTAGGTTTTAGGATCAGATTACACCTGAGAAATGAGACGATATCAAGTTCCCTGTGAAGCTTGTTCTGGGCTGCGAGGGAATAAAAAAGGGATTTGACTGATAAACCAAACATCATATATTCATCCTGCACCTTTCTCAGACACATCAGCCCAGCACACACTCCATCAACACAAGACTTGTCCTCTCATATTCTGCCCTGGACGGATTTCCCATCATGTTCAAGTGTCCAAGGTGGGGAGGGCCCGGTTCGGATTTGGGCCCCATCACAGGGGCACTCAAGACGGGCGAGGTGTATTTGCCACGGGGAGGTCTGAAAGGAAGAGTGGTTCTCGCCGTAAGCCCACGTAAATCTCTTGGCCGGAGGAGATTTTCCTCTCAGCCAGCAGCAATCTCCTGCGGCAGAGAGGCTGAAGTTTGATTTCCTGTGTGGGAGATCCAGTTTCCAGCTTTGGGCACACATATCTAATCACTCCACAGAGCTGTCAGGACGACTCCACGCTGGGAGAACATGCATCAATCCAGTATTTCACACCATGCAGTGTGATGCATATCTGCTTTTTTTTTTTTTTTCTTTTCCCCCTTCTCTGCTCCGCTGAAGGATGAGCTCAAAAACACAAACAGAAAAAACTGAATCAGGAGCAGGAGACGGTCCATTCTGCTGATCGACCAACTCTGTGACATTAATGCAGAGAGAGAAGCTGAACCTGGAGGTGAGGGCAGCTCCAGAGGGGGAGGGGGGGGGGAGATGCCGATCAGATGTGCAGCAGGGGTGGATGCAGATTTCTTCCAGGCTGCCTGCTGTGGAGGTTTGAGGTTCAAGGACTGACACATAATCTCTCTCTCTCTCTCTCTCTCCCTCTCTGCACGCAGCTCTATCATCATTCATGCAGAGTCAGAGCCACGGGCACGCGTAACGCTGATGATGGCTGAGTGAAGACTGGCATGTGCACCATCAATTACAGATGCCTTGATTACATGTCCCCTGCATGACCCAGGATCCCCTGCAGACTCCTCACCCGGCTCATTTCAAATCCCACAATTACTCGTTAATCAAGACGCTGCGGTGTGAGAACGTCCCTAAAGCTGGTGTGCATCAAAACCTCACGTTAATATAAATATATATATATATATATATATAATATTATATAGGTTTACTCAATGAGAAGTGTTTGAAGTCGCTGTTTAAGAAAAATTAATCCCGCCTGTCATCGCGGCTCCTCTGCCCCGGCCGGAGCCACCATCCGGCGGCCAGCACCGCACATCCGACCCGGGATGTGCGGTGCAGGAGCGCCGGAGGTTCCACAGACACGCAACTCGCGGCTCACTCACCGTGTTGGAGCGGGGAAAGGGCAGCGATCCACGGCGGCGAGCGACCCGGTTCGGTAACCTCCGTATCCCCACACTTGCGCGTCTGTGGCCGGCTAAGCGGCGAGAGGGGACCGGGCGGTGGACTCGCCCCTCTCGGTCCTCAGGTGGAGGTGGAGCTGGTCATTCACACGCGGCTCTCGCTGCTCCAGTCCGCCAGCGACACGATCTCACCGGCGGCTTCGACCTGGACGAATGACGGCGGAGCACGGAGGGAGGATGTGGTTTCCGCACGGAGGGTTTAGAGAGGGACACACGCGGAGAGCGTGTGGCAGTGATCTGTTTCCCCGCTGAGAGTTTCCTCTGCTGCAGGAAGAGTTTGTCTGGAATAAAAGAATATAAACACGTGTTCAGGTGATTTTTCTTTTATAATGAAATAACTCAGTTTTGCAAAGCTGAAGTAAAAGCACTAGACCTCCGGGGCTGAATCAACATGAGGCTGGGAGATATTAGAAATAAAATTCAGAAATATTTCCTAAACAAGGTTACAAAGTGCTATTTACACAAATATGTGCAGAGATTACACGTGAACCATTGCTATTGCTCGGCCAGATGAATACAGAGCAGTTCAGAGAGTTGAAGTCCATAATGGGTGGATGTAGTTTTACTGGGAGCAGAGCTGGTCGTCTTACTGCTGCAGGAAGAAACTCCAAAATCATAATAAGGTCAAGACTTAAAAATATACAGAGAGAAGACACAACCGTTCCCACAACGAGCAGCACTTTGGCGACTGTGGAGAAAAAAAGACTTCCTCATTAACTGGAAGAAAAGTTTAGAACCAGACTCTGTGTGGGCGACATCTGCCTCATATATAATAGATGTAGACAGTAAATGCCACATCATTTTTTCTTTTACATTATAAAGCCAGACTGCTAAACAATAAAAATCAGTGGATTAGTTATGTGTTATACCTCCTCACTGCGATTGATATATGTCTTTCATTATTTTACTGGCTCAGAAGCCGCGACAAAAAGAGAGGGAGACGCGGGTTGAAAGCCAAAGGAACTCCTCCTTTGAATAAAACTGTCTGACAGCGAACAAACTAAGAATATGATGAGGTGTGTGCATCAGTGGAATGGTTATAGTGAAGTGCGTGTGGTGAGAGTCCGCCCACCAGTTACCTGCTGCATCACATCAAAACAAGTGAAATAAACAAAGCAGGGGCCCTCCACACTTTTGAGGAAGTGAGTGATGATGGTTTCTGTCACTTCTTCAGACCTTTTCCACAATGTTGATGAAAGTTCTGCTCCCCTCTTCCACTTCACTGTCACTGTCAAACACATCAGGAAACCTGTGAGGAGCTGCACTAATCTTACAGCATTGTTAAGGTGCTTATAGCAAACCAGCTCCTCTGCTCATGTGGTTTTCTACAACCTCAACCCTCACTGGGATCAAACCTTCTCCCTGGGCACACTGAGGACAAAAAAATACAGTTGAGGATTGAGGGATGAGGTGAGGCCAGAAAGTAACCACTGTAATTACCAAGTCAATTACTTCCCTTTGCTAGTCCTTCATTTCATGTGTTGCATGAGTGACAGAAAGTCAAATGTGTCCCTCTGTCCCTCGCTCACAGCCCCTGGGACTCGATTACCAAAAAAACAAGCAGTATTTTAATTTGACAGTTTTATTTTAATTTGCCAGAAAGGCCACTTAACAGAACCCATGAAAGTGACTTGGTTTTTTCCGATAATACATCACTACAGTAACGACAGGTTTGACCTTGACCAGTCCTGTCACCACGCAGCTGTAAAATTCTAAATGAAGCAACATTTTTATTAAGATAAAAAGTCGTAAGTCTCATCGTGTCCTTCAGGTGCTGAAGGAAAAAGCAGAGATCTTCTGGTATTATGAACTTAATGGTAGAACATATAAGAAGTATCTAACATTGAGGTTGGCCTACAACAAAGGTAAAAATGGGTTTTAAATCAGAAATCTTTTAGTTCCAGGTTGTCTTATCATCACAAAAGCTCAACTGGTCTTTAACACTGCCTCTAAATTCAAAGAACAATTCAAGAGCCGTGGATTCTTTCACCGAGGCGCTAAAGTTAAGAACGTGCAGCTTTAAGAGGAGAACAGAAAATCCCGATAAGCACCAACGACTGCAGGAATCAAAGAAACATAACAATGAAGTAACAATTTAAAGAACTGTCAGACTAATGGTGCAATCATTTATAAACTCTATGTTTAGGTTGCAGCTGGAACATCAGCCTGTCGACAGTGTGAAATCAGACAGACAGATGAGCACATCTCCAGCGTGCCTGCAGGCAGGAGTTAAGGAGACAAAGGCAGGAGACGATGTAGATGTGTGTGTGTGTGTGTGTGTGTGTGTGTGTGTGTGTGTGTGTCTGGACACAGTTTTGTGAACATTGCCTTTCACAGAAGAAATGCAGCAGGAGATGTGTGGATCAGACGCACATGTCTGGAACATTCATGTGAGAGGTGGTGCTGTGGTAGAGCAGCGGGAGGCAGGACATGATTTTCTTTTGTTTCAGAGAACATCGACACTAACGTCTGTTCCTCATCGCCAAAACCTCTGGAATCTTATTGTCTTTCCAAGTCAACATCTGTGTCTTCTGTGTGTATGACGCCTCTTTTTTTCATCCTGAGATATTTAGATTCTTCCAGTTTTGCACTGTCATGGGTTACAAATGTCATCAACACGCCTACTTGCTTGTTGTGAATTTTCTGGGCTCAGTCGGACATTTTACAGACATTTCACCACAGGGCTGCCAGGAAAAGTTGAAGAAAATGTCTACTAGGACGACTGACTAGTAAATTCACATTCTCTCATAAAACTCCTCTGGAAAATGTCCTGTGTGTGTGTGTGTGTGTGTGTGTGTGTGTGTGTGTGTGTGTGTGTGTGTGTGTTACTGAACCATAGTTAGTTTTGCACTTTTTTGACTTACACTGAACTGTTTCAGTGTTCTGCTGGTTCTTGGATTTGTTAACTATAAATATCATACGACAATATTGATTTTTATGTAACACGAAGCAACTATGCTTATTTCAAACTGCACAGAGTATATGAGTGTGTGTGTGTGTGTGTGTGTGTGTGTGTAGGGAAAGAGGGAGTAAATCAGCATGACAAATGTAGAGAGCCTTGAAATAGTGACTCTGAGTGAAATACAGTTAATGACTCTGTTGTACAACATTGAGACTAAGTGAAAAGCACAACACACACAATAGAGAAAATCAATGGCGATGTTCTGCTGACAGTGAGGAGCAGTACGATTGTGGTGATGTGTTGCTGCTTTTACAAAACCTGTCAGACGCACAAAGGTATATTTGAGGTATTTGCAGAATGTGAGGTGTAGTTCCAGTATGAGAGTGCATATATATATATATGTATATATATATATATATATATATATATATATATATATATATATACAAGCAGCATGTCAGGGTGTGTGGGTTTCTACAGATTAGCATGTGTTTCACTTTAGCTGAGGGATACATGACGTTGCTGGGCAGACCGGCAGAGCCGCTCTTGGCCGGTGTCTGGACGCTGATGGCCTCCATCATATTCCTCACTCTCTGCTTGTGCTCCTCGGTGGGTGGCGGTTGCAGGACGCCGCTCTGGATCTGAGAGAACGAAAGAAAAACGAGGGTTGTATTCTATTGTGTTATAAAGGAGGGGAGAGGCCGAGCAGGAGATCGGAGCAGTACGAGGAGGGAGAGATGAGTAATGGTTGGGGAGGTGAGAGGACAAAACAAAAAATACAAAAGAGAAGATAACATAAAATGTCTTCACAGAGGAAATAGGCTTTGAGCCTTTTGGCTGGACGAACAGCGGAGTGAGTGATGAAATATCCCCGTTGGTTGTTAGACTTTCAAAATGAACTGACGCAAACAGATGCTATTATGTAATCAGGGGTCATTTACAGACTCTGTTGCCAACTTGGCTCATTTACTGCAACATGTACTCACTTTATAGACACTTCAATCTGCTTTCACTTTTATTTAGTTTCAAAAAAAGCACGTAGCTACAAATCTAAGGAATGTTTGAACTACTGATGTCATTATTGCCCCACGAGCGCACGGTCAGCCTCTCCCTTCAGGCACACCTCTCCACGTGTTTCATTCTGTTGACCGTGTATTGTGAGTTTTTGAGACGTTGTTGTGGTAATAAAATGAGGATTTTAGCCACCGAGCATCAGCTTGGAGGTGTATGCTGGGTAACACGTAGTATTAATGGGCTGTGTCACTGATAACAGGAGAAACAACAGTTGCTTCCTCAAGCACATACACCTCCACAGTCAAATTACAGGAAACTGTATTTTGATCTGTTATGGTTTCAAATAAAAACCACAAAAATGTTTTTACAGAACATTCTCAAGTCACCATGAAGCTGACCTTTAAACCTTTGGATAGAAAAGTCATCACGTCATCAGTCTATTAGACATGATCTTGACCTGCGACCTGTAAAATTTAATTAGTTCCACACACGTTTCAGCCACTTACAAGGTTTCAAACTATCACATTTTAAAATTGAACCAAAGAGCACAATACCTGAACCGTAACTACCACTTTACAAGGCCTTGACCTCATCTCACCCTAAATCTTTAAAATCTTAAAAATATCCTCACCGTAACATTCAATGATTAACATTGCATTTGCATTTTCCCCCCATAATGTGACTGTTGACAGATTTAGGTCCCCGCAACATGAGCAACATCGAAACTACATTCAAACGCACGCCCACACCGCTGGAATTTGCAAAGTGCTGAATGAGTAAGAAAGACAGGAACCACTTCTACGGCAAAACAATGAAACAATTTATTTGAGCTGTCAAAGGCAAATACAGCAGATAAAATGTGTGCAAAGGCTGTGGAGCAGCAAATGGAGCTGTACTGTAGATGTAACTGTCTGCTTTAGACAATAAAGAACAGAGGACACTTCCCATACGCAGCGTAAAAGAAAATGAAAATCTCATGGAAAAAACAATCAAACAACAAGAGAGCGCTTCTCAAAAGGTCACAGATCATCGACAGCAGCTACGAGCAGCCGCAGCAGAGGAAGCAGACTCTGTTCATGAAGAATCATCAAGCAGCAACGCAGAGCTGCCACTGCTCTGCTCCCCCTGCATGAGGGTCACAGACTGACTGAAGGTCACCAAAAAGCCCCTGAGTGCATTCACACAGCGCTTTTACACCAAGTGCTTTGCCAATCACTCATGCGACTCATTCACACGCTGCCGGCGCAGCCATCAGGAGCAATTTGTGGTCGAGCGTCTTGTCCAAGGACACTTAGCCAAGTAGACTAAAAAGTTAAATCGAACCAGCGATTAGTGGAAAGACCTCACTTCACACCTCACTTTGATCTTCAAACTAGCCCGAGGGGGTGAGCTGAGTGATGGCGGCTGCGAGATGAAGTTGGTGGAGAACATATGGACATAAATCTGCTTTTAGCAAAAACTGTACTGAAGGTCATCATGAAGGTCATCTGCATCTGTTCAGAATCACCGAGTAATAAAATCATATTGATACAATACTGTTGTGAGTTGCATCAGCACAATTATTGGTACAATAATTATTGGAAGAATAAAAGTAACCAATTTATCTTCTTCATGGTCGCTCATAATAAGGCAGATTATTATAACGAAGCTTCAGGGATGAAAGACGGCTGGAATCCTTTGATTTGAACTGATGCAGGATCTAAGTTAAGAGTTCCAGAGAACTGACGGTATTACAGAGGAAAAACCAACAGACTGGATAAAGGCTACAGCTGTTTACATCAGGCAGGATTGTGAAAATCAGTCAAAGTATTCACCCAGACCCCCAGAGTCAATGCTCAAGAGCACTTTCTGGATACAACAAGGCTGCAACAGAAGACTACAGCAACTGGCATGCTGTAAATTCATCATTACACAAAAATATGTTTTTATTTGGCAACACAAAGCAAGTGAGTGTTTTGAGGAACAGGCGGAGGAGGAAAAGGGCAGAATAAAGAAATGCCTCCAACACTGCTCAGCGATTGAAAAGAGCCAAAGGGGGAAACAGAAGTGAATGAAGTGGCGTCAGTAAGGTGAGAACAATTTGAAGTGCAAAGAGAAGCAAGGAAATAGGGGGAGAAACAGGGAAGGCTAGAAAGTGAAAGGTTGGGCATTGTTAGCAAAAATGAAAAGGGAAAGAAAGAGTCATTACTAAAACATCCCCTCCAGACTGGGGGAAGGTTATTAGAAGTCTGCAAGCTTTAGAAATGTTCAAACATCCCCTAAGATCCGCTGTGATCTGACAAGCTTCAGTATATGCAGAGCAAGCCGCTGCAGCTTCACCCCTGCTTATGCTTAACGCCGGCCACCGGATCATAGAAACCTACACGTTCAGCTTGAGAAAGGAAGAGAAGCAGACGTAATAAGAGGCGGAAATAGCCAGAGGCTGTCATAGTGTGACACACACATACACGGTCTCAGATGACGGTTGTGTCAGGACTCACGGGGGAAGCGAGATAGTGATGTGATACCAGCACACTGACAAATGTGCACAGATAATGTCCCCATAAACTGAGATTCACTTCAGTCCAAAGGCAGATCAACAAAAGCCCTGAAAATCGTGAAGCGTGTGTGTGTGACAGATTGAAGCAGAGGATGACAGGGAAGAAAATCATACTGTGGAGAATGTTAGGAGAACATTGAACCCTGCCTCTCCTAAACTGCTCCAATGTCTTCACACACACACACACACACATGCACACACACACAAGCGCGCGCATGCACACACACAAACCTTCACACATGATTTTCTGGCACACACCGCACTGTGAGATGCAGCCATCATTCTGTCACTGCTCTGATTCTGAGCCACTTTCAGAATACTAAATGCATTTTCCTGTACATAAGCAATCTGCTGCTATTCCCTCTGTGTTTTACAATTCCTTGAAGCAAACCCAAAAAGGGCTTCATGCATTTGCTGCAGAGCAAAGCTGCTCAGAGTAACAAGAAGGAAACACACAAAGAGCACTTTATCAGGAACAACTGCACATCTGCTTATTTATACAGGCCAATCACATGTCAACAGTCCAGGCTGTTGGCGGTGATGTAATAGAGCGGGGAATGTTTTCCTGGCAGACTTTGGTTTGAATGCCACAGTGCATCTGAGTATTGTCGGGGACCGTGTGCATCGCTTTGCGGCCATTATTTACCATCTGTTAGCATCAAACAAGGTCCCATGAACAAGACAATGAGTTGGGTACAGATGTTAATGCATGTAGGACATATTGGAGAACCGATCGCTCAGACCAGACCCAGAGGTTGTCTGGTTCGCATGTGGCCACATTCTTTTAGCTGTGAGGACACGAATAAGTTCTGGAAGGAGCTTCTACTCTGCTGAGTTTCTTACAGTTGCGAAATCATGATGAATATTATGATATAAATGTGATATGAATCATGTTGCAGATGTTGTTGAATCTTTTGTTCCACAGTTAACACACGAGGAGTGCTACTAGAAAACAAGTCTTTCCTCTGTGTAGATTCAGGTCCCTGACCCTTAATGATACAATTAGAGTTGAGGCAGTTTGTGAAGTGGGAAGATCAAGCATTGTTGTGTGAGAGTGGTCCCAGACAAGTAAGTGTGTGTTTACAGAAGCATTAGCTTCAGACAATATCCCACAAGTCCACAGACAACATGCATCAGGTCACCAGTTACCTTTAACATCACGCTTCATGATGGTCTTTAAAACCTGTCAACTCTAAACTGAAGCTCTCAATCGTAGTTGTACCTAGCATCACTGTGTGAAGTGTGATGAAGTCACACTGAGGCCTCGGTTGCAAATTAGCATGTGTTGTGTGCAGTGTTTGCATCTTATTTGCAAAAACAATCTTTTCCCTTCCATCAACACTTTCCCTGCTGTCTCTGTATTTCACTGCCGATGCTGATCTTCACAGGACATGAAAAAGACTCGCAGGTACTCTACGCACTGTGTGAACCTGACTCAGAGGGAACTTTGTCTGAACTTGATTCCAGGGTTGCTACGGTTGCCGATTTGACTGGTGTTGACACGGTGTTCAAATTACGCATCCGTACCTGCCCACTGGCCACACCTTTTATAAAACTGGAACATTTAATAAACTGAGAGTCTACTTCGTTCAGCAGAAGAGCAGAGTGCTATCACAGAGTCTCATCACTTGACGAGAGGAAGCTCACAGACTGTTTTTCTTATTTTAGAATTAAACCCAAATGCGAAGAGGGAAACTGAAAACACTAATGAAGCAACCTGCAAACATTGTCTAGTGAAGGTGGCAGCAACCGGAGGCAACACTCATAATCAACACACGCTACCTTCAAGTGAACCTCTTACATTAAAGATCAAAGTAAGCACCCTCCAGATATTAAACTGACAAATCTTTCATTGTCTGGTGACTCCTGGTGGGAAGATTTCCAATCCCTACTTCAGTTCTTTTATTTTTTATTTATTCATTCATTCCAGGAGTGTAGATATTCATAGCTGCCAGTCAGGGGCCTGTGGATGTGAGAATCTACAACATGTCCTCATTATTTCTTCTGTGTCTGTGTGACCCTGCATGTGTGTGCACAGAGCTACCTGTGTGAGGAGGAGCCTGAGGGCCTGTGCTGCTTCTCGGCTGAGCTCCTTCACCCCCGTTCTCTCCCCCGCCTCCATCACCTGAAGCAGGTCAGGCTCCCACAGGACTGACGTGCTGCTGTGCTGCAGAAGCTGCAGAAGACACGAGCACGCACACGCACACACACACGGGTAGATATGCACATCAGAATGCACAATCATGCTCAGATGCAGTCACAAGCAATTAGAGAATTAGAATTAGAGCTGTGGGATGTGAGAGAGGAGATCGAGGTAGAAATAAATACACCCGAACAAAAATGGAAGATTCAAAGCAACAACAAACATTTTCTTCTGCTGAAGTAATTTAGTTTGTCTTGGTTGATTAAATCTGATTTAATGTTGCGAGAAATTCAAAATCTGGAAAAGGTGCAAGGTTACATTTTTGACAAGATCGTTTAAGTGTGGCGTAATCTGTATCTGACATGTTCATAACTGCTCACAACCATTCCCGAGATATACTTGATTTTAGGGGGAAGGGTGTGACAGTGTTAAAGTTCTCACGAGTGTGATGAGTCTGAGAATGGCAGGGTGCAGAAGGCAGCCGTCTTCTGAGTTGAGCAGGCAGTAGAGGAGGAATCGAGTCCATGGCTGGCACACCGCATGTTTCGCTACACACACAGGAAACAGACCCGGGGGAGAAAAATGACAAGTCAGGATGCCTAATTCAGATGAGTGCTGTTCAATTTGTTCAAATATTCCTCCTGGTGCAATTAATAAAAATGTTTAACGACTGAAATCTAGCCAAAAGCTACAACATCAAGAGCGTGTAGAAAAACAAACATGCACGCTAATGTGTCGCAGACAGCGATAATATAAAAAGAGAATTAAACACACCATAACACTCTAGAATATTATTTTCATTTTGTCTCTGTGTCATTTACACATGTACAGATTCTCACTCATTTCAAAATTGACTGCCTCTGTCTTAATACCTGAAATATCGCTCTTTCTCTGAAGGAAGCCCAGCAAGGAGCTTAAACAGTTGACAGAGGCCCTCAGCAACAGTTCGTGCTTCTAAAGAGAAACATGAGAGCAGAGATAAGTATTCACACAAAAAAGAGAATCTTTTCAGACACTTCAGTCTGTAAAATGTCACATCTGTGCAAGTCAGGAGAACCACATAGATGGGCCTGTGTGGATTGTCGGATACGAGCACAAACACAGCAACAAATGAACAGGAAGAAGACATGAACAACCCCACCCCCCACCCACAAACAGACACAAACCCACGGACACATGTTCACTAATGGACAGAGATGAAGGAGAGAGAAAAGGAGAACAAGGGAACATCAGCGGGAGAAACTCTGATATTGTGATAATGTTTGTCTCTCTCACAGTCAGTGCAGGCAGTGAGCACAGTGTGGTGTCCAAAAATACTAAAGTAGGCCAGGTAGATTCACAGATGACAGCAGAGAGTTATAACTTGATCTTGAGGCAGAGACTAGATAGGAGAAGAAAGGTTATGAGTGGGAGGGGATGAGAGAGCAAGGGAGGCGAAATGGCTGAAGGTGAGAGGAAGGACAGATGTAAAGAGGGCTGACGAGGACACACACATTAAAAGGACAGAATAAAATGAGAGTTAAAAACTATGAGGGACAGAAAGTGGGGGAAAAGGAGAGGAGAGGAAGATGAGCTGTGATTATTCCTCCTGCCACCAAACCAGAGCATCAAGAAGGAGAGAGAGCAAAAAAAAGAGAGGAGAGAGGAGGGAGTTGGGAACTGTTACTCATATCAGCTACTGCACAGCAGACTACAGAGCACTGAACCATAGAGCTGAAGCTCAGTTCAGTCTAAAACAGAGAGGAAATGCCACTGGTGTGGAACCAGAAGCTGCCATGCTGCAGCACAGACCAAGGATAAAGAAGAAACTCAACACCCAATTATGCAACAATTTAATGTTTCATCCACAGTATTTTCAGATTGTCAGAATTGTATTTATTTTGCAAATATAGACGTAAACACACACACATATATGTATATATATATATATATATACATATATATATATGAGTGTGTTTGCTTCTAGTATCAGTCCTAGAAGTGAGCCACTCACAGTAAGTATCTCACTGCCATTTTATGCACAGTCAAAATGTCCACACCACTAGTGCTATTCCTCCTGCAAGCCTTGTAATGCATTGATTAAAAAGATCTTTGCTTAATTCAAATAGACCATTGACTGGTGTCAGCAAAGATAGAATCCAATATGCTTGGTTTGTGTGATAGATCATATTTATGTGGTGTCTCTGGTGCTTTACAACCGCATTAAAAAATGACCAGGAGACACAGGATGGTGTGAAAGTAAGGACAAGGAGAAAATACCTCCTCTGTGCTTTTAAATCTTTGAATTTCTGCACATATTGAAACTTAAATAACTGAATTTACTTTTGGTTGTTTCTCCCTCTTACGAACAGGAAATCTTTTACAATGCTGTTCCCTGGAGTCAAAATTTTCTTTTGATGTAAAATAAAATATAATGTTTAAGACGGTTCAATATGTTATATTATAAACTCAGAAGGAGTACAACCTGCAAAAGAAGTCCACTGAGAGCAGTTGAGAGGCACTGGGCCCCCCTGGAGCTGAGTGGGTACAAAGCTCCGTCTTGGACCCCCAGGGGAGTGGGCCCAACCACATCAGAACCAGGGCTCACACATACAACTGCTGATACCAGGTCGACGTCAAGTAGAGCCTGCAGCAACCTCAGGTAGCTGACTGGAAAGAGAAGTGAGAGAAGAAGGAGAAGTAAATGATTGGAAAATTAAAGAGAATCAGAAGATGAAATGCCTAAACACACAGGAAGGAAGTGGCGAAAGCAAACAAAAGAAGAGGGCAAGGCCACAGACGAAAAAGGTGCATAATAGAACAGAGGGTGTAAGTGAGTGAGTGTGTGAGCGAGTGAGTGAGTGGGAAGTGGAAGTATGAAATAGAAAAAGATATTAAAAGCCGGCAGCAGAGGGAATAGAAGCACAGAAGAACGGCAGAATAACAGATGAAAAGGAACTGAGGGCGAGTTTTGAATAGATATCTGACAGAAAGGGAGGGAATGAAGTTAAAGAATCCAGAGCCGGGTGTAGAGTGTGTGAGGTGGTGAGAGACGAGCTGAAGGAAGGGCAGCGAGGCTGAGGGATCAAAGTAGCGATGGAAATAAAGAGAGACGTGGCCAAAATGACTGCTAAAACACAGCGGGATCCAACGTGAGAGCTTTCAACTACTTGAATTGCACTTATGCCATGTACACTGAGATTAGAGGTCACTGAGGGATGGAGGACTCAATTAGTGGCAGCAGAAGAGAGGAAGGAGAGGCAGAGCAGAGCAAACTTAGCTGAGCAACTAAGAGACAGAAAAACTGAGAGAGAAGAGGAGGCTGAGTGAGTGAATAAGTGAAGTGAGAGAGAAAGAAAGAGAGACAGGCAGGCAACGAGAGAGGGAGCCAATATATCACAGCAATCCTGACAGGCCACTTATCCAGCTGACAGATGGAGACACAGGAGCAGCAGGGATGATCTGTCTGCGAGTGGTGTAGCAGGATGTGGGCCACTTTGTATAATGAAATTGTGTGTAATGCAAGCCCAGGGTTTTTTGGTTACCTCCCCATGCATAACAATAACAGTCACTGTCCCCACGGAACATTAAAACCAAACAGTGGTGGATCTCATTAGTCTATCCTGAGGTTTAGACAGTGTATGGAAGGTTGCTGCAATAATCAAAGTTGCCAGACGTTGCTCAAATCCAAACCCTGCTGACACGCATCCTGGCGTCTTGGTTTTACATTTGCTCCCGTGTTATTGCAATAGCACTGAACAGAGAGGATTACGTGAGAAAAGATCAATAGAATATTTAAAACTAGGAGGAAGAAGAAGGAAAAAAGACGAAACACAAGCTGTGCAAAATTCCATTAGATCCTGGAAAAGTATTTTTAGGTTACACATAAGTGCTAATCTATCGGCATGATGAATTGTTTCAGCATCTGCTGCCTGCGTGAACAGAAGTATTTCAAAAAATAATCATCAGCTAAAATTCGGAGTTTTGTTACCCAGCAGGAGATTGTCAGTCTGCCTTTTCCGAAAGAGCAGTCGCTCCACAGCTGCGTCCAGACTCCAGCTGATGCTCTTATGGACCTTTAATAATGAAGAAAGAGAAAAGGGAAGCAGAATGGAGAGTGGGGATAATAAGAAGAATAACACAATTAGGTGAAAAACTTCAATGCAAGTAGGAATGTGTTATGTCTGCGGTGCCAGCAGAGAGCCGAGAAGAAAGTGCATTTTAAACAGATCCAATTTGTGTTTTATTCTGCGCCCACTTCTGAATCTGTGCTATCATTTTACGGTATGTTTTGTGTCTTGCCCTTGAAGGCGCCTTGACTGTGGGAAGTTTTGTCCTGGAGTTGTGATAAGAGAGCAGAGCCGAGCCGTAGCGTGTACCTGAGCCGAGTGAACATGTTGCAAGGTAACGAGGGAGGACAGGAGTAGTTGGCTGCAGCACAGCAGGGATGAAGGAGGACAGGCTGATGGAGAGAGGGATGGAGCAGAGGAGGAGGAGAGGACTGTCTGCAGCTGGTCCATCAGTCCACTGTTGGAGAGCAGCATGGAGACAGCTGGGGAGGAGAAGGCACTATGTCATCACACTTTGATGGGATCTGCACTTGCACTGTGTGTGTGTGTGTGTGTGTGAATAGCAGTTGCTCTGGATTTATACGTGGTGACATACTCCAGGCAACCACTCACATTTATTACCCATTTCTGTGGCACCTTTGGGACGTATGTCAACTTTGGAATGTGTGTTAAGCTTGTTAAATTTAACACACATGCAGGATCCATCACACACACACACACACACACACTTCCAGGTGCTCGATCATGAATGCAATGACCTTCTCACTTTCACATCATAGTGCAGCTGACGTCTGGCACCTCAGCCTTAACCAAACAAGGTGCATATATATATATCAATAAATGTTTAATTGGAAGAACTAGATAAACTACAGTTAAGGTTTAAGTTTACTATCTGACTGTTTGCTTTGAGACTGAGGAATGACAGGGGAATGTGTTGCTGCTCTAGTGCAGTACACCATCAGGATACACCCAAGGTTGACAAAAAAAAACAACTCACCACCAGTGATGCAGATGGTGAGTGTAGGCACAGGCTGCAGCAGAAGCAGTTAAGTAATGCTTTGGGCCTGATTAGCTTTACCTCCCAGTGATTCCCCCCGCTCTGTGGCCACTGGCCCTATTAACAACAAATGCAGCTCACTAACCTCCGCTGGGGGTTGTTTCCCTCCAAGTCTGTGCAGGAAAATCATTTAGGTTGTAATAAAATCAATTCCAATCAAAATGTCATGTCATATAATTGATGTTGCTGATATGAGGCAGTGTAGCATGTCTTGATTCATCTTGTTGGTTATGTTGATGGCAGCTCAAGGTAAATTATTCATTAGTGAGTTCCACAGAGGAGCCATTTCTTCTATATTTTGGCTCATTAATTCCAATGTTGTGTTGGCTTTGTTGGATTCAGTTTTGTTTCCCCTTGAACAGACATGTCTAAAATAATAAAACCTTCACCTGATAGATTCCCCCACCGTCTTGTTTTTCTCTTATATGCAAAGAGAAAAAGAAACAGTTTGTGTCTTCCTGTATATACAGCATCTCACCTACTGGCCATGTGACTGCACAAGTGTCTGTTTTTGTGGTTTTGCCAATGCGTGTACAGCTTTTAGGTTTAGCAAGGTGACAATACAACCCGAAACACATTTATGCATATGTGTGAAGAGCTTTCAGACACGGCGGCATAACTATATGTGTGCAAGTGTATAAGTACTGAGCCACAGCCTGTGCATCATCAAGAAGTACAGCAGGTGTCAGCTTGGGTGCTTATATTCCCTCTGTGTCTCAGTGCTACACATTTGCCAGGGTCAGCCGCTCACCTCTGTCAAAACAGGGCAAGAGAGAGAGGGGACAGAGGGACAGAGGGACACTGAGACATACAGAGGGTGAAGAGTGTTTGAAAGATGCGATGTCAGGTTAGTAAGGAGGGTGAGACAAATATGTGAATACAGAGGGAGTGTTTGAGACAGGAAGAGTGTGTCTAACCTCTGTCAGCGCAGTGGGCAGGACAAAGACTCAGGCAGCAATACAGGTAGCTGAACGCAGGCAGCAGGCTCTCCACGTTGGTAGGTGTCAACTTCCCTGCGATATTACTTACTGACACACATGAAAACAATGTGACAAAAATCTAATTTAAATGTTCTTAGCATGCAGCTTTAGCATGACAGCCTACTTGTTGTAGATCTGTATCTGGCATTTGACTTTTTGGGGGACATCCTCACTTTTAATCACATCTTGTCAGCATTGTTGAAAATGTTTCACATGGTCAGGTGTCACCAGTATTAAATGAGCTGTAATGCACAAAACTAAGAATGCAAATGTCCTTGCCTGACAATAAAAAATAATAATTAAAGACTATGCATAAATAATAATGATTTATTTTTAATGGGCTATTGAGATTTCTGTTGGAATTTATAATGATGACAAAAAACAGTAGTTGCACGCTGACTCTGACATTGAAGCATTATTAAATCAGGGCCAAAAGTAGGAGGACAAAGTATTTCAACTTTCATTTGATCACGTTGGCCTGATGTAGAGTCCAAAGGGTTAATAGATGAGGGTTCTACACTTAGACACGCTGCCTGCAGCACCTTTTGACCTTACCATGGTAGAGTAGCTTGAAGTGCAATTCGTCTGTTTTACAGTAGGAGGAGGATGAAGACGGGTCACTGGCCTGCATCACAGAAAGCAGCTTCAGCACCAGAGGGAGCGAGTTCACTGCTGAACCAAAAAAAAGACGGAAACAAAGTACGACTGTAAAGGGAAACTTAAAAAAAGAGACAAGGGTGTAAGAGACAGAAATAATAAACTGAACAAATCAGTGAAGAGAAAGAAAGGTGAGAGACAGTGGTGTGTGTATGAGAGAAAGATGAGGGTGCAGCTAAAAGACAGATTGACTGATCCTGAATTAACCCTTTACCTCGTCTTATACTGAGACAGAAACCTGATGTTCACAGGGTAGTTTTCAGACATTGTCCAAACTGACACTGTTCACACTAATTTCTTAAACAAGTGAGGTAACATGAGTTGGCTGGAGGAGACAGTGATCCTCAGGAAGAAAACTGTTAAAAGCACCGTGGATATCCTGGGTCTGAATCCAGGGAGGGTTAAAGATGAATGAAACTCACAGAAAGCAGGGAGGTAATGTAAAGAGGGAGATGAGGTGCAAGAAGACAAAGCACGAGGGTAGCCTAACAGGAGAGAGACTGGAGGAGGATCAGGCAGAGTATTCATCTACATACCCCTTTCACTGATGTAGTGCATTGCATTAAAACATCTCCCTGTGGGGTGCTGCTGCATTAGACACTAATATAAAGTATATATTAATGCAAATTACAGTAGTCTCAACTGGAACACATGCAGCATAACGGTCTGCCATCCCCTCAGGGCCAGGGATGAGCATGCAGAGGCTAACCACCGCAACAGTTTCTCAATCCCCAGCTGGCACGCAGGTGTTTTGCCCTTTAGCTGTGCTCATTAACCTGGTCAAGTAAACTGATAGAGCGATGCCGTTTGGCAGACACCTCTACCAGAAAGTTTGATAAATTCTAAGAGGCAGTAAACAGGAGGCATAGCTAGTTTAAATATCTGCATGTACAGTTTATACCCCTTGCATGTACCAGATATGGAGATAATAACTTCTGTTATATTTTAACAACGCCATCTCATAACCATGTCATCACAATGTAGAAAATGCTGCCTGGTTTAATGGCCCAACAAACGTAAATTGTCACAGGTAATCTATTTAATGACCCAATACATAAGAATAACTACCTGACGCAGCTGTCCAAAAATTAATAGGAGGCAAAAGTCAGCACAGAATGTTTTAGCCTTGTTTACTCATTTTTAATTAGATGTGTGATTTTAAACATGTTTTGTTGTGATTACATTTTTACATATGAGGTAAACGGGAACGAAAGGTTTGCACTATTTTGTCAAAAACAACCATCTCTATATTTCCACAGCGAGTCCCCAAGGTAAATGTTTTTGTACGCTATGTAATGGCAGTTCTCTGGAGAGACATTGAACCAAAATATATTTTAATAATGAAAAAACGTTGAAAGACTGGCACCTGAGATAAAAAATAGCTCAGGTTTGGCTGATGAGGTTGGCTCTTCATAAAACCGAGATGTAATTAAGTAACTCTTTCAGAGTTTGCTGTGTGGGGAGAAAAAAACGACTGCCAGGCTGGATTTGTTCTACTGCGTCTCACGGTGTAGGAGCCCAGTGGGTAGACTCATATACCCCGTTCATGAGTGGGTGTACTGTTTGTTTGAGCTCGTACAGGGTCGAGACAGTTTCATTTAAAGCTATACAAAGTGTTAACATGTATGAGGCACAAAAACACTGAGGAGGAAAACAAAACGTGTGTCGCATTATAAAACATAAACTCAGCCGAGTGAACAGCAACATTTATCTCAGTTGAAACCAGCTGAAAATGTTCTTTAATGACATTTAAATGTGAGAATAAAACATATGTTCCAATTCTCATCTCCTCCACGTGAGACCCTGCCTGACTGATTATGAAATTCAAATGTATGCGACAGGAAATTCAATAACACATGTATGAAATGATAAACTCCTTCTGGGATTTCATTGTCTCTTACCTTGTGTAGTGTGTCCCTGTCCGAGCCCGTGGCCCACAATCTCCACACTAAACCTCTGGAGTGCCTGCAGAAGCCTGGGTTTGGCACACAAATCTACCTCATAGTCTCGTTGACCACCCAAAAGCACTTCTAGCACCCCCAGGGCTCGCTCTGCCAGGGGGGGCTCCCTGGTGCACAGCATGTCCTGCAGTCATACAAACACACAATCAAACACCAAGACAAAAACAGACTTTAAAACAAGTCTGTTTTTGTAAAACAGAACACATTCCCCACTAGAAATAAAAGAATATTTATTAAATGTGACCAGGTTGTTAAAAGAAAGTTTTGTTTCTCACCAGGAGGGTCAGTATCACAGTTGGATACTTCAGAGTCAGAAGCTCCACGGTTTCTATGACTGGCTTCTGTTCCTGCCTTTCTCCTGCATGACCTTCTTTCTTCTCGCACTTCTCCTGTTCATCTGCCTAAACCCAGCAATGAATTCTAACCAGCTCTTCATCAGTTCAGAGGAAATTATAAAACAATGTCTAAAACATTAAATGCCACACAAATTAAGAGTGAAAAAATGATTCATTGACATGCAACAGTTACAGAAGTGGAACCATTGCCCCCTCACCATGGACGGCCTTGCATCTGTGTGCTGTGTTTGCTTGGTCAACCAAAGTTCCAGGACCAAGGCCCCAAATTTCTCGGCTAGCTCCGGATAGCGACAGATGAAGTGGAGGAGTGCAGGATGGTGAATGTAGAGGGAAGAGAAGCTTTGGCACGACGACAGCGCCTTGCTGATGCAGTTCAAATGAGCCTTTGCGTAGGTTGATGAAGAAAGATTGAAAAGTACTTTAAGATTTTTTCACAACCCAAATGTAAGACCGCTTTCTCCGCAGCTGTGAAAAAGTTTGATCTATAGTCATCTACATCACAATTCATTTTGCATCCAAAGAAGAATATGAGCTGTCTGGGTTTGATTCTCAGTGTTCCGTGGCCTCTAGTGGTGAACACCATCATCTTAATGAAAACTTTACAGTTAAAGGTAAATGCGTCTCAAAGAATATGGCAATATGAGGACCCTCAATGAGGTCAGCTGATACTGATGTTCACACATCTACTGCACCACTTAAGTTGCAGAATGTGTTCTGTTTCCTGAACTAATGAGTTACCCTGTCAAGGCTGGGGCTCTTGTCCTGTGTCACTGCCAGCAGGTAGAGGGCAGAGCGGAGCACTGAGCGAGGCAGGACACAGCTGCCCTGCTCCTGCACTGAGTGTAACAGCCACAACACGCTGGAGAACACTGTCTGGTCTGGGAGGAGTCTGACACACACATGCACGACACACACACACACACACACACACACACACACACACAAACTCAAGAATGATGACACCAACTTATTTCAAACAAACGTAGGTGTGGCTAAACATTTACATATGAATGTACACAAATACGCAGACATGAATATACTTGAATGTCAAACAAGCTTCAGCAGACATGTGAGGGTGATAATGTGGACAAATAAACAAACTCTGTGTGCAAAGCAAAGTGCTACAGGTGCGTGCTGATGTCACAAACTTGCTTCGCTCCTTCTCACGCAAAACTGCTCACATACACAAACACAGTCAGTTAGAATGTATACCATCGCACAGACACGCCGGCAGAAAATCTCAACACTAATGCTGCTTCGACTGATATAAGCCCAGTGTCGTTATTTAATAGCCACACCTCGTATGCACGGATCTTATCTCAGACTACACATCAGCTACACACTCAGTCCTTTGACACTGTAAATCTCCAGCCACAGCTGCCATTAATCTTGATGAGACCACATAGTGGCAGGGAGAGACTTTCATCGCCTCCCCAAAGGGTAATGCATAGCCGAGGTTCCACTGAAGGACAGATTAAACTTTCCAAAGAAGCTGATGTATCTCCGAGGTCATAAAATATGTACTTAAGAGCACCCTCACAGGGCCGTGGCAGCGCTGCTGGAGTAGGGAGAGAGCTACAGCCACACAAAACCAACTCGTTTCTCGGTAGAGCCGAGTGATATGAAAATAATTAGATGCTGTAATATGTCACTACAGCGATTTTCTCATAGTCACTATGGACAATTTTTCAATCCAGACATTACGGTACCTGCTCAAACACACTATACACAGTGTCATACAGAAACTATATGGGAGAATAAATTCAGAACTGCTGAGTCAAATTGTGCCTCTGCTCCACACAGTGGTTTTGAGTTTGCAGAAGAATTATCTTTTCTTACCTGTCTCCCTGCTGCAAGGCAAGGTGTAGCATTATCACCACGCAGTACTGAGTGGCCCTTGGCCCTTTATAGTCACACAGCTGGAGTCCTGGGGCCTCGCACAGCAGAGAGGGCCAGTCTGACAGACGCCAACACACAGAGGGAAGGTTGTACAGCAGAAGGTTCTCCACCTCCTCAACATCTGGTGGAATGAGCAAAGAAATAAAGAAATGGAAAAGAAGTGAGTTAAATCAACAGTGGTAAAAGCAGGAACAAAGTTATAGAAAGAGGGAGAGATAAGTAAAGTAAGCATGGAGATTATGGAGGAGGAAGAGAGATGAATGATATAAAGTAAAACACAGCAGAAGAGGCCCTAAGGACTATTACTCATCAGTTTTATGTTTACGGCTAAAGCCAAGCCAAAGCGGTAGTTTATGAAAAAATAATCACTATCCACTATCACACTATTCCAGTTATCTATATCATATCCAAACATAAAGCCAAAATACATCATTAACCAAGCTATGGCTGTCATGGACGCCTAAAATAAATTATTCTTAGCAAAAACCAGAATGTACTCCAGCAAAGTTATGAGAACATTTTCTTTCTTTCTTTCTTTCTTAGTAAATGAGGTCCCTGAAGGATAGGAAGACAAGATGAAGAAAGCACATTGAGTGATTTGAAGAGAACATTAGGAAGGAACGTGAATCTGCGAGGGATAGAGCATTGTGAGGCAGTGCTGAGGAGGGCTTCAACAGCTTGAAGGACTGGAGGACTGAAAGACTGGGAAAGTGGGCAGAAGACAATTATGTGAATAATACGACATAAAATGGGAAGAGAGAAAAAAGAGAGGGACAAACTGAAGGAGGGAATTCAGACTTGTTTTTTGTGAGACGACTAAAAGAGATAAACCATCTACATCTGATATCCGTGACGTCAACTCCATCTCTGGGTGGTCTTTGAGGAGATGAATAGCAGGAGAGGGGAGGGAGGGAAGAGGAGAAGAATATGAGATGCAATTGATGAAGAAATAGGGAAAATGGTGCTGTGCAATGACGTCTCTTGCAGGAAAAAGACAAAGAGGGAAAGAAGGAAGGACACAAAACCACAGTGTACAGTATGAGGGAATCAAAGGTAAGTGAGGGCAACACAGTAAAGAAGGAAATTGGAGTTCAAGCAAAAGACAGAAAGCGGTCAAATATAAACAAGAATCAAAATGGGATATGGCCACCTGGCAAGCTGCAGATTGATTGCAAGACAGAGCACAGTGGTCTGGAGCGGCCACTGTGTAGAAATAGCAAGAAATAAATGGCACTGAATAGAAATCAAGGGACCTTCTAGGATGGCAAAGTGAGAGAATGTGAGAGGGGAGATAACAAATTAGAAAGAGAGGAGAGGCATTTTCTAAAATATTCATAGAGCTGTTACGGGCTGCAATTACAGACTATAAAAGACAAAAGACAAAAAGCAGCCAATTAATCAGAAAATAAGACATATTAACAAAACAGACAATCAAAACACTGACATAGGGGCTTTCACCTCATGTGGGTTGGCACAGCGATCTGCTGCCATCCCCGAGATGATGTACTGGTTTGTGGTTGAGCTCAGTTTCATGGCCTGCCTGAACTACCTCCTCCCTCTGTGGTTTTAAATGCCACCTCGTCGAGTGTGATGTGAAAACTTCCAGTGCAGTGAGAATAGACTTTTAGGTGACTTCAAACCAAAGTATTTTTATATCTTATCTGGAGGGGATCTTTAGGCCGTTAGTATGATATGATATATATATAAACTATTAAACCTTGATAATAATCAGCAGCTTCATCACCACAGCAGCCTCAGATTACTCACACTGTTGCTTAAAATCTGACAGGAACAAAGGGGTTTCACTGGTGCTGCATGTAGCTCTGTGTGCGGTGCAAGTGTGTGTGCATATTTGCATACCAGACTGGTGAGAGCCAGAAGCAGGGTCTGACTGGGAAAGGAGACACACACTGAGTTTCTGTAGAAAACCACAGCAAGACGCATTAAGATCTGGGTTCCTGTGAGACAGATAAACAAAACATGAATGCAAAGAAAAGACAGAAGGAAGTGAGCAGGAACACTGAAATAAAAAATAAATGAGGACACCTGAGACAAATACAACACACATCCTCCACGATTTACGGTCAACAGAGTGAAAAACAGGACTGAGAGACGCAGGCTAAGCCCTGACTTAGCCCTTTCAAATATGAAACAAAGACACAGCACAGTTCAGTTTCATTACAGCTCAGAGCAGAGGGGCCCAAAGCCTCCAGAGTCCGCCACACTTCTGACCGCACTAACACACACGAAAGGACAAAAAGACACACTGACATGCAAACAATGCACCCACAAAAGAACATTTTCTCACGTACACTTAACAGTGAAATCTAAATACACGCTAAACAGCAAATAAAGGCTTTGAAGCTGCAGATCTGTTGCCGTGAGACGAGACATACTGCTGAGAAGACTGGTTTATTGACAGATGCCAGAGTTGTGTTATCTGTCTCGATGTGCTCCCACAGAGAAGGATAAAAAGAACTCAACTCTCACAGTGGTTTAACACACACACACACACACACACAACTTTTAGACAACAGGGCTTTGTTAATTGCTGTGTAGGGGTATGTCTGAGTATGTGTGTGTCCCTTGAGGTTATCCTGTTACAGTGTACCTGTCTCCTGCACAGAGCAGGCCTTTGTGTTCAAGAGCCAGCCTGAAGAAACCAGAGGATGCTGCAGGGAAAAGGAGGAGGAGAGCAGAATGAAGCGGGGGGGATACGGAAGAGGAGAAAGTTAAAGATAAAAATGCTATTTATATAAGACAATGTTCACAAACTCCTTCACAGGAGAAAAGGCATTCAACTACTGGTGATTTTAAATGTAGAGGAAGAAAAAGAGGAACAAGAAGAGAGTGGGAGAGAAACATGTCTGTCATTATAGTGGAAGAGATCAGCAGCATGATTTAGTCTCAGATCGTGACCTCCAGAACGACACATTTGATCTCACATGAGTTTTAATACATCTCCCGACACACATTAATTCTAAAAATACTCATCATATACATCTGAGATAATGGGACATCCTGTTTTAATTCTATGGGGAAAAAAACCATATCATAAAACTGTATTTAATGTCTTTTAGTGCTGTAGTGAGAGTGAACGAAAGAGAGAGCAAGAGAGAGTGCTTTTTAATCTCATTAAGCTACTAACTCACTTTCTTCTGGAGCTATGCCAAGGTACCGCTCAGTCAAACCTGCAGGAAACTGTTCTAGTGCTCGCAGCATGAATATAAAGCTTATGTTTCTTTTTAGTGCCACTACACTGCTTGTCTAAATGCCCAAGGCAACAAGTTTCCTGTCAATAATTGAAGCTCATTGAGTCAACTGCCAGTTTTATTGAGAACTGCTTATTTTTTCCAAAGCAGCCATGTTAAATTTAATTAAATCATCGTTCAAGCGTTTTGTCCTATCTTTCATGAGAGCACGAACGACTGTTGCTGTTTTGGAATAAGTTAAAATTGCACAAAATATGGATTTTAGTCTTGTAAACACTACCAAGCAACAGAAAAAAACAGAAAGGTTCAGTGGTTCAGAGGAGAATGTTTTGTGTTAATGAAACAAATGGAATTTACTTCTTGTTGCATGATTACATTTTTGGTTATTTAGTTTAGTTAGACATTTGAAACTTAAAATGACTGTAAGCAACATGTTGAACTGAAAACATTCATCTTGTTTAGATGGACTGTATGTTTCTCTGACATATGGGCTATTGCTATATGTCGCTGGACAGACAGATAGTCCCGGTATGTACGAAGGCAGCAGTAACAAGTCACTGTGCCAGTCATCTCAGATCCTGGGAACATGAATCTCACCACAGTTTAACAGAAATGTGTCTTTAAGTATGTGTGATACCTGATTTAAATGAAATCATGGAATACAGGGTTTCTCACTCACCTAGCTTATTTGCAAAGTCAGGCATGAGGGACGGGAGGAGGGTGAACTGGGAGGATAGGATGGAGTAGAAGTACTGCAGCATCCCAGCGTTGGGTGCACGCTCTAACATCCTCTATACACACAAATAGCAAATCATAGACAAATGACGAAGACTTGAAGTGTAAACAAATTCTTCTCGTCTGATTGATTTTCATCTGGAACAGAACCAAATTTAGAAAAGTATCACATAAAATAAACAGTTAGTTGCACTACAGCAGAGACAATGATTGATGGCTCAAACATCCCCGTGTACACAAAGTAATGAAGTGTAATGAAGTAAGGGGCCTGTGTGGCTGTGTTTATTAATACAGTAATTTAGTGTAACAGCCGGATAGAGCACGATAATCACCGTGACCTATTTCCCAGAAAGGATAATCTGGCTACACGTGTGTGACAGAGAGGCAGGCGTTTAAGATGAGATGATGAGTTGGACGTGTGTGAGTGTCAAACTCTCACAGTGACGGTGGGAATCCAGATGGAGTCACAGCAGTGAAGCAGACAGCGACACAGTGACTCCAGTGAATCCTCAGTGTGGCCTTGTTTTGATGGAGCAGTGAAGGCGTTCTCCTTCAGAACAGGGTCTGAGGCACACTCCTCAGCCAACCTTGGACACACACACACACACACACACAGCAGATTTTACTTAACTGCTTTAAGCATATCAGTTTTTTCATTCTTGAACTCTGTCAGTGATCCTATTTAACTCCTTGAACATGCGACTTGACAGCGTGCTGACCTGCATGCAGCCTGAAAACAAACCAGGGCCTGGAGCAGAAATCCTTCAGACCTGGAAGCCTGGCTGCCGAGGCCTCCTGACCTCCTCACTATCCCCTGTTGAACAGCAGAGAGAGAGAGACGGGAATGAAACAGAACAGGGTGAGAGGAAACAGCAGAAGTGAGACGAGACACAAGCAAATCTAATAAGCTTATCAGCCACAGTATTTCCAACAGGAAATCATTAAAGATTTATATAAAATAACAACATTTCTTTCTTGTTAAGAGTAAAAATCTGCCTTTTGGGTCCCATCAACAGCCAGTGAATCTTAATCTTTAAACTGTATTCTGCCTCATTATAAATGTGTGATTATAGAGAAGCTCGTTTTTGTCTTAAAGTTGGATCATGTCAACCAGGCATATCTTGACAGTTACATAACTTTCCCTGTCACAAATGCAAACACTCATCAAGTTTAGATTTTGACAGGATTCCTGAGGGATCACAATAAAAAAAAAAAAACAACAGAGAAGGACATGAAGTTTCTCACGGAAGACTGAACTAGAATACATCAATCACACACGTACTCTGTGACAAGTCACCAGATAGCGACAAGGGAAAATATAAAATTTTATTATCCACAGAAAACAGTATTTGGAGAATGTATGCATGAGAGGGCAGCGAACAGACAGCACAGACATTTCTTATCACCGCCAGTTTACGAATGTTGTATCTGCTGACTCACAGAACTTCTCCGATGGGTAGAGGAAAGTGGGGACAGCTCAGAGAATCTGTTGGTGATGGCCTCCACCAGCCTTCCTACCTCACTGTACTGTACAGGTCTGGACTGGTGGTTCAGTCTGGAGAGGTCAGAGTGACAAGTGTTTATAAAGAAGAACAAACAACACAAAGGATTTCGTTCCTGGATGAGTGTAAGAGACAAAGTGACTGTGTATGTACATGATTGGTCCCATGCACCATCTGTAAGTTCAGCTTCACTCACGAACATGGTCCTTCATCACTCACACGCCCGAAAGGACTCATTTTAAATGACAAGCATTTAATCAGAACCCAAAAACAAAGTTAAGAAGCCCCAGGATTGACTGCACGAGTGTCCTTGACGATATGTGAGTCATCTTTCTACAGTACGTGTGTTTGTGTGCACCTGAAGAGGGCGGAGGCAGCGCTGACACCCTGTGTGGCCACCAGCAGGCAGGAGGAGGAGACTCCGGTAACCACGGCCTCTGAAGCCGCCACAAACCCTGGACCACTGGGGAACAGACGCACGCTTTGGGGCTGCCTGTTCACATACACAGATAGACACACACTTCAAAGAATGACATTAATGTGTTAATTCAGAGATAAATAAGTGCCTTGTTGCTGTAGCCCAGCAGCAGAGAAGAACAGATCCTAGACAAGACAGAGGAAAATACATCAGTAAATTCTAATAGAGTCAGTGTTTAAAGTAAATATGTAAATAAGTTCAAATTATGCTGTAATGATGAGTCAGCAAAAGTACAAAGACAGGGAGCAGACTAGAGATGGTAAATGTTTTCGACATGGATTTCAATAAAGGCCCAACAAAAAGCAGACTGTCGGTTCTTTTGCCTGATCTACCTGCCATCGTTTGGCTTGATGTGCCAATACCAACACGGATGCTGAGTCCTATCGAACCCTCTGTCTCACCTCCAGAGAGACAGACACTTACTTTCTCTCTTTCAGTGCAGGTTCTCACAATAAATAAATAGTGCTGACCTATTGGCGTTACAAAGATCACCAGTTTATGTCGCTGGTCCATGACGCAGCGCTACAACATCTGTTGTGCGGTTGTTGTGCTGACTGGCTCGCTGTTGCCACAACACAAGTCGCATACGACATCTTAAATAACACATCCATGCACATTAAGGCACACGCACACGCACACACACACACACACACACACACACACACACACACACACACACACACACACACAAGTGCGTGTTCAGCACTTTAAGAGCTCTGGTCGAGCCACTTTTTCACTGTTCCACTCAGCGTAAAGGACACATTTCTCCTCGCCATTAGAAATCTCTTATCCTCTGTATCATTGCCGTTTGACGGGTGGAACATTCCATTAAAATTATGTCAACCCTGCGGAAATATGACAGCGTTTTAATGGCTTCTGATATATTATCATCTGTGAGCCAGCAGAGAGTTAATTCAAATCTAATTAAACTTGTAAGTGCGCCATATTTAGCGTGTCTTAACGGAGATTTCCTCTGCGTGTCAGTGTAGCTGAAGTTGCACATGCTGTTCGCTTTTTGTATAAAATAGATCATCACCATAATTGTGTGAGGTTTAGTAGACATTATAACGCACATTAGCCTCATGACAAAACCTACACTGACACAGTGTGTTGCACTTTAATGTAATAACGTATCAAATGCCACAATATGCAAAATACAAAAACGCTTGTTCTGTCATGAATGGATGAATAATAATAATCCACTTTGGTATCTAGTCAAATGAAAATGTGTTATAACTTTTTTTTCTCAATTGCCATAGATAACAAAGCTACCATAGATGTAAGGGGAAGAAGGAAAGATGAGAGATAGAAATAACAATAATGAGATTAATTTTACAAACTAGTATGGATTTAAGACACTGATTGAGTCAATGGTTCACTAAATATTTCAAAACTGCAAAAATCAATAGCCTTCAGATTAACATATGATCATTATGCCAAATCAACAACATATCTTTGCAGGGTTCAGTTCAATTTCTTTTGCTGACTGACTGAAAATTAAGTTCAGGGGAGCTGCACATCCAGCGGAGTGGAATCATTGTGGCAGTGTTCCAACAGACCAGTCTCACCTCTCCAGTATCTCAGTCAGGAGCAGCAGACCTTGTTTCTGCACCTCCAGGTTGGACAGTCGCTGAGCCTCCTTCAGACTGCGCACCAGGGATTCAATACCTAACACACACAAACACACACTGCTTCAAATGAATTCTAATAATCAACTTTGCACATAACCAGACATGTGCCCACTGTCCAAACACTCACAATCTCTTTCAGTGCCAAAGATATTCGAGTGCCTTGAAGACATTAAAGGCTACAGCAATTTCCTATCTCATAAATACACACTGCACATAAATACAAATACAAAGGACACACCAACACACACAATCATGCACATTAAACAAAGTGTTTCTCATTATCTGTAACACGGAGTCTGCTGTATTGATCTCATAAAGAGAGTGGCTACACCAGATGTACTGTTTCCTGGTAAATTAGCTCTGCACTTCAAGTGTGTCATATCATTTTATTGAAGTTGAAGTGCTGCAGGATTAAAAAAAGCCAACGGAACAACACCTTATGCAAAGCCGCACGCCGAACACATAAACCCACACAACGTTGTTCATTATAATGTATTTGGAAATGCACAATTACACAAAGGGTTTGTGGTCATTTTTTCTGATAATCATGGTATACCAGGAAACATAAAATGTAAGTTCTATTAGGAGACACACACACAGACACACACGTGATGTTGCCTCATGACTGTTTTCTTATCTGTCTGAGTTCTCTCACCATAGACCGAGTGACACTGGGAGAAAAACAGCGGGTCTTCTGTCAGTAACACCAAACAGCTGTAGACCGACCACAGCAACATCTCACTATTAGTGCTGGCCAGACGATCAAAGAGAAACTCTGTAAGGGAAAAGAGAGACGGACAAGAGAGAGAGAGAGAGTTCAAAAGGGATGTCAGAAAACATTTGTAGAGGGGAAAAAGAAGAAGAAGACAACAGCTCGAGCAGCTGCTGGATTTGAATGTCTGTGTGTGCACATCACCAGGTATGTCCGCCTGGATAAAGGGGGCGCTGTACTGACTGGGAGCATGAACCAGCACAGCGGCAATACACTTGGAACTGGTCACCTGCAACATCTCATCACCACTGAGCAGCAACTGTAAGACACAGTTCATGGGTTTAATATGAGTCCACCAATCAGTGTTCCAGTCATCTGCAGAGTTTCAGGTTAGTGATGACAGACA